>NW_027036086.1:0-12662 GCF_034236695.1 Oncorhynchus nerka
TGTACTATGTACTAGACCTAGATAATGTGGACTGTACTATGTACTAGACATAGATAATGTGGACTGTACTATGTACTAGACCTAGATAATGTGGACCTGTACTATGTACCTAGACATAGATATATGTGGACTGTACTATGTACTAGACAGATAATGTGGCCTGTACTATGTACTAGACATAGATAATGTGTGTATGTACTATGTACTAGACCTAGATAATGTGGACTGTACTATGTACTAGACCTAGATAATGTGGACTGTACTATGTACTAGACCTAGATAATGTGGACTGTACTATGTACTAGACCTAGATAATGTGGACTGTACTATGTACTAGACATAGATAATGTGGACTGTACTATGTACTAGACCTAGATAATGTGGACTGTACTATGTACTAGACCTAGATAATGTGGACTGTACTATGTACTAGACATAGATAATGTGGACTGTACTATGTACTAGACCTAGATAATGTGGACTGTACTATGTACTAGACCTAGATAATGTGGACTGTACTATGTACTAGACCTAGATAATGTGGACTGTACTATGTACTAGACATAGATAATGTGGACTGTACTATGTACTAGACCTAGATAATGTGGACTGTACTATGTACTAGACCTAGATAATGTGGACTGTACTATGTACTAGACATAGATAATGTGGACGGTACTATGTACTAGACATAGATAATGTGGACTGTACTATGTACTAGACCTAGATAATGTGGACTGTACTATGTACTAGACCTAGATAATGTGGACTGTACTATGTACTAGACATAGATAATGTGGACTGTACTATGTACTAGACTATAGATAATGTGGACTGTACTATGTACTAGACCTAGATAATGTGGACTGTACTATGTACTAGACCTAGATAATGTGGACTGTACTATGTACTAGACCTAGATAATGTGGACTGTACTATGTACTAGACCTAGATAATGTGGACTGTACTATGTACTAGACCTAGATAATGTGGACTGTACTATGTACTAGACCTAGATAATGTGGACTGTACTATGTACTAGACCTAGATAATGTGGACTGTACTATGTACTAGACCTAGATAATGTGGACTGTACTATGTACTAGACCTAGATAATGTGGACTGTACTATGTACTAGACCTAGATAATGTGGACGGTACTATGTACTAGACATAGATAATGTGGACTGTACTATGTACTAGACCTAGATAATGTGGCATGTACTATGTACTAGACATAGATAATGTGGACTGTACTATGTACTAGACCTAGATAATGTGGACTGTACTATGTACTAGACCTAGATCATGTGGACTGTACTATGTACTAGACCTAGATAATGTGGACTGTACTATGTACTAGACCTAGATAATGTGGACTGTACTATGTACTAGACCTAGATAATGTGGACTGTACTATGTACTAGACCTAGATAATGTGGACTGTACTATGTACTAGACCTAGATAATGTGGACTGTACTATGTACTAGACCTAGATAATGTGTGTATGTACTGATATGGAGGCTGTGTGACATGTTAAATGTATTTCAGTCCCTGATTAATAATGTTCTGTACTACGTAAGGTTTCATGTGGATCCCAGGAAGAGAACCTGATGCTTCTGCAGGACTAATGGGGATCCTAATTCATACCAAGTGTGGGGGGTGTGTGTGTGTGTGTGTGTGTGTGTGTGTGTGTGTGTTAGAGAGAGTAGTCAGGATGGGAGTGAGTCCTAGTGTTGCCCTAGTGTTGCAGAACCTTCATTAAAATATCTTACTCTTCCTCTCTGTAGTCTAGTCAATCTCTTCATCTTCTGTAGTCTAGTCAACCTCTTCCTCTCCTCCTTCCTTCTCTTGTTCATTATAACATGATGATGGACCAAATCCACAACACTGGGATTGCTGACACCCCTCATCACTGTATCAGACCAGAGAACTGAGAGGACCTACTGAGATGTAGAGAGGAGAGAGATGAAAGAGAGGAGAGGAAGGAGATAGAGGAGGAGAGAGAAGAGAGAGGAGAGGAAGGAGAGAGAGAGGAAGGAGAGAGAGGACAAGACCTACTGAGATGTAGAAAGGAGAGAGAGGAGAAGGAGAGATAGAAGACCTACTGGAGATGGTAGAGAGAGAGGAAGGAGACAGAGGAGAGGAGAGGAAGGAGAGAGAGGACAATACCTACTGAGATGTAGAGAGGAGAGGAAGGAGAGAGAGGAGAAGACCTACTGAGATGTAGAGAGAGAGAGGAAGGAGAGAGAGGAGAAGACCTACTGAGATGTAGAAAGGAGAGGAAGGAGAGAGAGGAGAGAGGAGAGGAAGGAGAGAGAGGAGAGGAAGGAGAGAGAGGAGAAGAAGGAGAGAAATGAGAAGAAAGGAGGAAAAGTAGGAGAGAGCAAGAGAAAGAGAGGAACCGTGATGTTCACGATAATCAGGTGTCTGTCTGTGAGGAGCACCACGTTTCACCTGTCGTCCTGAACGGAGCGAGGGACGGAGGAAAGAGAGAGAGAGGAAGGAAGGAAGGAAAGAGAGAGGAAGAAGGAAGGAATGAGAGAGAGGAAGGAAGGAAGGAAAGAGAGAGAGGAAGGAAGGAAGGAAGGAAAGAGAGAGAAAGGAAGGAAGGAGAGAGAGAGGAAGGAAGGAAGGAAAGAGAGAGAAAGGAAGGAAGGAAGGAAGGAAGGAAGAAAAGAAGGAAGGAAGGAAGGAAGGAAGGAAAGAAGGAAGAAAAGAAGGAAGGAAAGAGAGAGAGGAAGGAAGGAAGGAAAGAGAGAGAAAGGAAGGAAGGAAAGAGAGAGAGGGGGAAGGAGAGAGAGAGAGGAAGGAAGGAAGGAAAGAGAGAGAGGAAGGAAGGAAGGAAGGAAGGAAGAAAGGAAGGAAGGAAAGAGAGAGAGGGGAAGGAGAGAGAGAGAGGAAGGAAGGAAGGAAGGAAGGAAGGAAGGAAGGAAGGAAGGAAGGAAAGAGAGAGAGCGATAGAGACAATGCTAACTTCCTATTCTCTTTGTGCAGATCCCGAGAGTACAAACAAATATTCACCAGAAAGAAAGAAACCACAGAAAGTTAGAGATAGAAGTCAAAAGCGAGTTGAAAAGAAATAAATTGAGAGAGAGAGAGAGACAGAGAGAGAGAGAGAGAGACAGAGAGAGAGAGAGACAGAGAGAGAGACAGAGAGAAATAGAGAGAGAGAGAGAGAGAGAGCAAAGGAGAGAAAGAGAGGAGAAGCATTTATACAGCTGACCTCTGACCTCTATGTTTGAGTGACTGACTGACGGATGAGTGAGTGTTCTCTCCGTCTCTCCGTCTCTGCCTCCTACGCCTCTCAATACTCCACATCTACACATAATAATGACCAACACGAACACTGGGCTGCTTCCCAAAACGGCACCCTAGTCCCCTACACAGTAAACTACTTTGGACCAAACGGGCCTGAATAAGGAGTAGCCACTATCTAGGTAGCCATTTGGGACTCGTTCCTTGTAACAAGCACCACTTCTACAGTTCCTACATCCTACAGCTGAAGCCGGCGATGGTGAGAAACACAGGAACCAGCAGAGATCAACGAGGAACTGGAGAAAACACACAGAGATCAACGAGGAACTGGAGAAAACACACAGAGATCAACGAGGAACTGGAGAAACCACACAGAGATCAACGAGGAACTGGAGAAACCACACAGAGATCAACGAGGAACTGGAGAAACCACACAGAGATCAATGAGGAACTGGAGAAACCACACAGAGATCAACGAGGAACTGGAGAAACCACACAGAGATCAACGAGGAACTGGAGAAACCACAGAGATCAACGAACTGGAGGAACTGGATAAACCACACAGAGATCAACGAGGAACTGAGAAACCACCGAGATCACGAGGAACTGGAGAAACCACACAGAGATCAACGAGGAACTGGAGGAACTGGATAAACCACACAGAGATCAACGAGGAACTGGAGAAACCACACAGAGATCAACGAGGAACTGGAGGAACTGGATAAACCACACAGAGATCAACGAGGAACTGGAGAAAACACACAGAGATCAACGAGGAACTGGAGAAACCACACAGAGATCAACGAGGAACTGGAGAAACCACACAGAGATCAACGAGGAACTGGAGGAACTGGATAAACCACACAGAGATCAACGAGGAACTGGAGAAAACACACAGAGATCAACGAGGAACTGGAGAAACCACACAGAGATCAACGAGGAACTGGAGAAACCACACAGAGACCAACGAGGAACTGGAGAAACCACACAGAGATCAACGAGGAACTGGAGAAACCACACAGAGATCAACGAGGAACTGGAGAAACCACACAGAGATCAACGAGGAACTGGAGGAACTGGAGAAACCACACAGAGATCAACGAGGAACTGGAGAAACCACACAGAGATCAACGAGGAACTGGAGAAACCACACAGAGATCAACGAGGAACTGGAGAAACCACACAGAGATCAATGAGGAACTGGAGAAAACACACAGAGATCAACGAGGAACTGGAGAAACCACACAGAGATCAACGAGGAACTGGAGAAACCACACAGAGATCAACGAGGAACTGGAGGAACTGGAGAAACCACACAGAGATCAACGAGGAACTGGAGGAACTGGAGAAAACACACAGAGATCAACGAGGAACTGGAGAAACTGGAGAAACCACACAGAGATCAACGAGGAACTGGAGGAACTGGAGAAAACACACAGAGATCAACGAGGAACTGGAGAAACCACACAGAGATCAACGAGGAACTGGAGAAACCACACAGAGATCAACGAGGAACTGGAGAAACCACACAGAGATCAATGAGGAACTGGAGAAACCACACAGAGATCAACGAGGAACTGGAGAAAACACACAGAGATCAACGAGGAACTGGAGAAACCACACAGAGATCAACGAGGAACTGGAGAAACCACACAGAGATCAACGAGGAACTGGAGAAACCACACAGAGATGTTCATTCACACGGAAAACAAAAAAACAAAACACAAACCATTTTTTTTATAATGTTCTGCTTTGCAAGACAATGTTGTGTTAACCTTTCGACTTCCGCTGTGCAGAAAAACGTAGCAAAAGAAAACTATTACACTAATTGCTTTACTGCAAATGTTTTAAACAAGTCTGGATTGAAAGGCAATATTGACACTTGTTCTGAGGTATGTTTGAAACAGGTGTGTGTGTGTGTGTGTGTGTGTGTGTGTGCGTGCATGTGTGCATATTTCACTGAACTAATAATTGTCTTGTTTTCGAGATGATAGTTTCCGGATTCGACCATATTAATGAGCAAAGGCTCGTATTTCTGTGTGTTATTATGTTATAACTAAGTCTATGATTTGATATTTGATAGAGCAGTCTGACTGAGCGGTGGTAGGCAGCAGCAGGCTCGTAAGCGTTCATTCAAACAGCACATCCGTGCGTTTTCCAGCAGCTCTTTATGACTTCCAAGCCTATCAACTCCCGAGATGAGGCTGGTGTAACCGATGTGAAATGGCTAGCTAGTTAGCGAGGTGCGCGCCAATAGCGTTTCAAACGTCACTCGCTCTGGGACTTGGAGTAGTTGTTCCCCTTGCTCTCTATGGGTAACGCTGCTTCGAGGGTGGCTGTTGTCGATGTGTTCCTGGTTCGAGCCCACGGAGGAGCGAGGAGAGGAACGGAAGCTATACTGTTACACTGGCAATACTAAAGTTCCTATAAGAACATCCAATAGTCAAAGGTAAATGAAATATAAGTGGTAGAGAGAGAAATAGTCCTATAACTACAACCTAAAACGTCTTACCTGGGAATATTGAAGACTCATGTTAAAAGGAACCACCAGCTTTCATATGTTCTCATGTTCTGAGCAAGGAACTGAAACGTTAGCTTTCTTACATGGCACATACTGCACTTTTACTTTCTTCTCCGACACTTTGTTTTTGCATTATTTAAACCAAATTGAACATGTTTCATTATTTATTTGAGGCTGAATTGATTTTATTGATGTATTATATTAAGTTAAAATAAGTGTTCATTCAGTATTGTTGTAATTGTCGTTATTACAAATACATTTAAAAACAATCGTCCGATTAATCGGTATCGGCTTTTTTTGGTCCTCCAATAATCGGTATCGGCTTTTTTTGGTCCTCCAATAATCGGTATCGGCTTTTTTTGGTCCTCCAATAATCGGTATCGGCTTTTTTTTGGTCCTCCAATAATCGGTATCGGCTTTTTTTGGTCCTCCAATAATCGGTATCGGCTTTTTTTGGTCCTCCAATAATCGGTATCGGCTTTTTTTGGTCCTCCAATAATCGGTATCGGCTTTTTTTTGGTCCTCCAATAATCGGTATCGGCTTTTTTTTGGTCCTCCAATAATCGGTATCGGCTTTTTTTTGGTCCTCCAATAATCGGTATCGGCTTTTTTTTGGTCCTCCAATAATCGGTATCGCTTTTTTAGGTCCTCCAATAATCGGTATCGCTTTTTTGGTCCTCCAATAATCGGTATCGGCTTTTTTTTGGTCCTCCAATAATCGGTATCGGCTTTTTTTTGGTCCTCCAATAATCGGTATCGGTCGACCTCTAGTGTGTAACTTAGATGTTAACAGTGTGTGTCTCAGCACTCACAGAGGTTCTGGGCGATCTTTGTGTGTGTGTGTGTGTCTCAGCACTCACAGAGGTTCTGGGCGATCTTTGTGTGTGTGTGTGTGTGTGTGTGTGTGTGTGTGTCTCAGTACTCACAGAGGTTCTGGGCGATCTTTGTGTGTGTGTGTGTGTGTGTCTCAGTACTCACAGAGGTTCTGGGCGATCTTTGTGTGTGTGTGTGTCTCAGTACTCACAGAGGTTCTGGGCGATCTTTGGGTGTGTGTGTGTGTCTCAGTACTCACAGAGATTCTGGGCGATATTTGGGTGTGTGTGTGTGTCTCAGTACTCACAGAGATTCTGGGCGATCTTTGGGTGTGTGTGTGTGTCTCAGTACTCACAGAGGTGCTGGGCGATCTTTGTGTGTGTGTGTCTCAGTACTCACAGTGGTTCTGGGCGATCTGTGTGTGTGTGTCTCAGTACTCACAGAGGTTCTGGGCGATCTTTGGGTGTGTGTGTGTGTCTCAGTACTCACAGAGGTGCTGGGCGATCTTTGTGTGTGTGTCTCAGTACTCACAGAGGTTCTGGGCGATCTTTGGGTGTGTGTGTGTGTGTCTCAGTACTCACAGAGGTTCTGGGCGATCTGTGTGTGTGTGTGTGTGTGTGTGTGTGTGTCTCAGTACTCACAGAGGTGCTGGGCGATCTGTGTGTGTGTGTGTGTGTGTGTGTGTGTGTGTGTGTGTGTCTCAGTACTCAGAGGTTCTGGGCGATCTGTGTGTGTGTGTCTCAGTACTCAGAGGTTCTGGGCGATCTTTGTGTGTGTGTGTGTGTGTGTGTGTGTGTGTGTCTCAGTACTCACAGAGGTGCTGGGCGATCTGTGTGTGTGTGTGTGTGTGTGTGTGTGTCTCAGTACTCACAGAGGTTCTGGGCGATCTGTGTGTGTGTGTGTGTCTCAGTACTCAGAGAGGTTCTGGGCGATCTGTGTGTGTGTGTGTGTGTGTGTCTCAGTACTCACAGAGGTTCTGGGCGATCTGTGTGTGTGTGTGTGTCTCAGTACTCACAGAGGTTCTGGGCGATCTGTGTGTGTGTGTGTGTGTGTGTGTGTGTGTCTCAGTACTCACAGAGGTTCTGGGCGATCTGTGTGTGTCTCAGTACTCAGAGGTTCTGGGCGATCTGTGTGTGTGTGTGTGTGTGTGTGTGTGTGTCTCAGTACTCACAGAGGTTCTGGGCGATCTGTGTGTGTGTGTGTGTCTCAGTACTCAGAGGTTCTGGGCGATCTGTGTGTGTGTGTGTGTGTGTCTCAGTACTCAGAGAGGTTCTGGGCGATCTGTGTGTGTGTGTGTGTGTCTCAGTACTCACAGAGGTTCTGGGCGATCTGTGTGTGTGTGTGTCTCAGTACTCACAGAGGTTCTGGGCGATCTGTGTGTGTGTGTGTGTCTCAGTACTCACAGAGGTTCTGGGCGATCTGTGTGTGTGTGTGTCTCAGTACTCAGAGGTTCTGGGCGATCTGTGCGTGTGTGTGTGTGTGTCTCAGTACTCAGAGAGGTTCTGGGCGATCTGTGTGTGTGTGTGTGTCTCAGTACTCACAGAGGTTCTGGGCGATCTGTGTGTGTGTGTCTCAGTACTCACAGAGGTTCTGGGCGATCTTTGGGTGTGTGTGTGTGTCTCAGTACTCACAGAGGTGCTGGGCGATCTTTGTGTGTGTGTCTCAGTACTCATGAGTGTCTCTGGGCGATCTTGGGTGTGTGTGTGTACTCTAGTACTCACAGAGGTTCTGGGCGATCTTGTGTGTGTGTGTGTGTGTGTGTGTGTGTCTCAGTACTCCCACAGAGGTGCTGGCGCTGATCTGTGTGTGTGTGTGTGTGTGTGTGTGTGTGTGTGTCTCAGTACTCACAGAGGTTCTGGGCGATCTGTGTGTGTGTGTGTGTGTCTCAGTACTCAGAGAGGTTCTGGGCGATCTGTGTGTGTGTGTGTGTGTGTGTCCCAGTACTCACAGAGGTTCCGGGCGATCTGTGTGTGTGTGTGTAACTCAGTACTCACAGAGGTTCTGGGCGATCTGTGTGTGTGTGTGTGTGTGTGTGTGTGTGTCTCAGTACTACAGAGGTTCTGGGCGATCTGTGTGTGTCTCAGTACTCAGAGGTTCTGGGCATCCGTGTGTGTGTGTGTGTGTGTGTGTGTGTGTGTGTGTGTGTGTGTGTGTGTGTGTGTGTGTCTCAGTACTCACAGAGGTTCTGGGCGATCTGTGTGTGTGTGTGTGTGTGTGTGTGTCTCAGTACTCAGAGGTCTCTGGGCGATCTGTGTGTGTGTGTGTGTGTGTGTCTCAGTACTCAGAGAGGTTCTGGGCGATCTGTGTGTGTGTGGTCTCAGTACTCACAGAGGTTCTGGGCGATCTGTGTGTGTGTGTCTCAGCACTCACAGAGGTTCTGGGCGATCTGTGTGTGTGTGTGTGTCTCAGCACTACAGAGGTTCCAATGCATCTAGTGTGTCTCAGTACTCAGAGGTTCTGGGCGATCGTTGTGTGTGTGTGTGTGTGTGTGTGTGTGTGTGTGTGTGTGTGTGTGTGTCTCAGTACTCACAGAGGTTCTGGGCGATCTGTGTGTGTGTGTGTGTGTGTGTGTGTGTCTCAGTACTCAGAGGTTCTGGGCATCTGTGTGTGTGTGTGTGTGTGTCTCAGTACTCAGAGAGGTTCTGGGCGATCTGTGTGTGTGTGTGTGTCTCAGTACTCACAGAGGTTCTGGGCGATCTGTGTGTGTGTGTGTCTCAGTACTCACAGAGGTTCTGGGCGATCTGTGTGTGTGTGTGTGTCTCAGTACTCACAGAGGTTCTGGGCGATCTGTGTGTGTGTGTGTGTGTGTGTGTGTGTGTGTGTGTCTCAGTACTCAGAGGTTCTGGGCGATCTGTGCGTGTGTGTGTGTGTGTGTCTCAGTACTCAGAGAGGTTCTGGGCGATCTGTGTGTGTGTGTGTGTCTCAGTACTCACAGAGGTTCTGGGCGATCTGTGTGTGTGTGTGTCTCAGTACTCACAGAGGTTCTGGGCGATCTGTGTGTGTGTGTGTGTCTCAGTACTCCACAGAGGTTCTGGAGCTGATCTGTGTGTGTGTGTGTGTGTGTGTGTGTCTCAGTACTCACAGAGGTTCTGGGCGATCTGTGTGTGTGTGTGTCTCAGCACACAGAGGTTCTGGGCGATCTGGTGTGTGTGTGTGTCTCAGTACTCACTGAGGTTCTGGCGATCTGTGTGTGTGTGTGTCTCAGTACTCACAGAGGTTCTGGGCGATCTTTGGGTGTGTGTGTGTCTCAGTACTCCACAGAGGTTCTGGGCGTCTGTGTGTGTGTGTGTGTGTGTGTCTCAGTACTCACAGAGGTTCTGGAGCGATCTGTGTGTGTGTGTGTGTTCTCAGTACTCACTGAGGTTCTGGGCGATCTGTGTGTGTGTGTGTGTCTCAGTACTCACAGAGGTTCTGGGCGATCTTTGGGTGTGTGTGTGTCTCAGTACTCACAGAGGTTCTGGGCGATCTGTGTGTGTGTGTGTGTGTGTCTCAGTACTCACAGAGGTTCTGGGCGATCTGTGTGTGTGTGTGTGTGTCTCAGTACTCACAGAGGTTCTGGGCGATCTGTGTGTGTGTGTGTGTCTCAGTACTCACAGAGGTTCTGGGCGATCTGTGTGTGTGTGTGTGTGTCTCAGTACTCACAGAGGTTCTGGGCGATCTGTGTGTGTGTGTGTGTCTCAGTACTCACAGAGGTTCTGGGCGATCTGTGTGTGTGTGTGTGTCTCAGTACTCACAGAGGTTCTGGGCGATCTGTGTGTGTGTGTGTGTGTCTCAGTACTCACAGAGGTTCTGGAGCGTCTGTGTGTGTGTGTGTGTCTCAGTACTCACAGAGGTTCTGGGCGATCTGTGTGTGTGTGTGTGTCTCAGTACTCACAGAGGTTCTGGAGCGATCTGTGTGTGTGTGTGTGTCTCAGTACTCACAGAGGTTCTGGGCGTCTGTGTGTGTGTGTGTGTCTCAGTACTCACAGAGGTTCTGGGCGATCTGTGTGTGTGTGTGTGTCTCAGTACTCACAGAGGTTCTGGGCGATCGGTGTGTGTGTGTCTCAGTACTCACAGAGGTTCTGGGCGTCTGTGTGTGTGTGTGTGTGTCTCAGTACTCACAGGGGTTCTGGGCGTCTGTGTGTGTGTGTGTGTCTCAGTACTCACAGAGGTTCTGGGCGATCTGTGTGTGTGTGTGTGTCTCAGTACTCACAGAGGTTCTGGAGCGATCTGTGTGTGTGTGTGTGTGTCTCAGTACTCACAGAGGTTCTGGGCGATCTGTGTGTGTGTGTGTGTCTCAGTACTCACAGAGGTTCTGGGCGATCTGTGTGTGTGTGTGTGTCTCAGTACTCACAGAGGTTCTGGGCGATCTGTGTGTGTGTGTGTGTCTCAGTACTCACAGAGGTTCTGGGCGATCTGTGTGTGTGTGTGTGTCTCAGTACTCACAGAGGTTCTGGGCGATCTGTGTGTGTGTGTGTGTGTCTCAGTACTCACAGAGGTTCTGGGCGATCTGTGTGTGTGTGTGTGTGTCTCAGTACTCACAGAGGTTCTGGGCGATCTGTGTGTGTGTCTCAGTACTCACAGAGGTTCTGGGCGATCTGTGTGTGTGTCTCAGTACTCACAGAGGTTCTGGGCGATCTGTGTGTGTGTGTCTCAGTACTCACAGAGGTTCTGGGCGATCTGTGTGTGTGTCTCAGTACTCACAGAGGTTCTGGGCGATCTGTGTGTGTGTCTCAGTACTCACAGAGGTTCTGGGCGATCTGTGTGTGTGTCTCAGTACTCACAGAGGTTCTGGGCGATCTGTGTGTGTGTCTCAGTACTCACAGAGGTTCTGGGCGATCTGTGTGTGTGTCTCAGTACTCACAGAGGTTCTGGGCGATCTTTGGGTCCAGCACCTTCAGCTGTTTGATCCTCTTCTTGATGGATCTCTTTGCTTCCAGACCCTGTTCATCCTGGACGGCTGGAAGAGACACGTTACATTATGTTACACACACACTGCTTCCAGACCCTGTTCATCCTGGACGGCTGGAAGAGACACGTTACATTACACACACACTGTTACACACACACTGCTTCCAGACCCTGTTCATCCTGGACGGCTGGAAGAGACACGTTACATTATGTTACACACTGTTACACACACTGTTACACACACTGTTACACACTGTTACACACACACTGCTTCCAGACCCTGTTCATCCTGGACGGCTGGAAGAGACACGTTACATTATGTTACACACTGTTACACACTGTTACACACTGTTACACACACACTGCTTCCAGACCCTGTTCATCCTGGACGGCTGGAAGAGACACGTTACATTATGTTACACACTGTTACACACACACTGCTTCCAGACCCTGTTCATCCTGGACGGCTGGAAGAGACACGTTACACATGTACACACACACTGCTTCACGGACCCTGTTCACCCGACGACTCAAGAGACTACTAGACACAGACACACACACTGCTCCAGACCCTGTTCATCCTGGAGCGGCTGGAAGAGACACGTTACACACACTGGCTGCTACACACACACTGACTTCCAGACCCTGTTCTATCCTCGGACGGCTGGAAGAGACACGTTATGTTACACACACTGTTACACACACACTGCTTCAGACCCTGTTCCATCCGGGACGGCTGGAAGAGACACGTTACATTACACACACTGTTACACACACACTGCTTCCAGACCCTGTTCATCCTGGACGGCTGGAAGAGACACGTTACATTATGTTACACACTGTTACACACACACTGCTTCCAGACCCTGTTCATCCTGGACGGCTGGAAGAGACACGTTACATTACACACACTGTTACACACACACTGCTTCCAGACCCTGTTCATCCTGGACGGCTGGAAGAGACACGTTATGTTACACACACTGTTACACACACACTGCTTCCAGACCCTGTTCATCCTGGACGGCTGGAAGAGACACGTTACATTACACACACTGTTACACACACACTGCTTCCAGACCCTGTTCATCCTGGACGGCTGGAAGAGACACGTTATGTTACACACACTGTTACACACACACTGCTTCCAGACCCTGTTCATCCTGGACGGCTGGAAGAG
>NW_027036087.1:0-12662 GCF_034236695.1 Oncorhynchus nerka
GTTACCTGTTGTCTGTAGTTATAATACAGTTAGTTACCTGTTGTAATACAGTTAGTTACCTGTTGTCATGTAGTTATAATACAGTTAGTTACCTGTTGTCAGTAGTTATAATACAGTTAGTTACCTGTTGTCTGTAGCTATAATACAGTTAGTTACCTGTTGTCAGTAGTTATAATACAGTTAGTTACCTGTTGTCAGTAGTTATAATACAGTAGGTTACCTGTTGTCTGTAGTTATAATACAGTTAGTTACCTGTTGTAATACAGTTAGTTACCTGTTGTCAGTATAATATTACAAGTTAGTTACCTGTTGTCAGTAGTTATAATACAGTTAGTTACCTGTTGTCAGTAGTTGCACAGTTAGTTACCTGTTGTAATACAGTTAGTTACCTGTTGTCAGTAGTTATAATACAGTTAGTTACCTGTTGTCAGTAGTTACTAACACAGTTAGTTACCCGTTGTCAGTAGTTATAATACAGTTAGTTACCTGTTGTCAGTAGTTATATGCAGTTGGTGCAACGTGTATGGATTGTAATACAGTTAAGTTACCTATTGTTGTATTGGTTGTAATACAGTTGGTGCCTGTTGTCGTAGTTATATGCAGTTAATTACCTGTTGTCTGTAGATTTATAATACCAGTTAGTTACCTGTTGTCAGTAGTTATAATACAGTTAGTTACCTGTTGTGTGGTTATAATAAGTTAGTTACCTGTTGTCGTAGTTATGTACAGTTGGTTAACAGTTATGACACAGTTGGTTACCTGTGTTGTCTGTTAGTTATAATACAGTTAGTTACCTGTTGTCTGTAGTTATAATACAGTTGGTTACATGTTGTCAGTAGTTGTAATACAGTTAGTTACCTGTTGTCAGTAGTTATAATACAGTTAGTTACCTGTTGTCAGTATGGTTATAATACAGTTAGTTACCTGGTGTGTCAGTAGTTATAATACAGTTAGTTACCTGTTGTAATACAGTTAGTTACCTGTTGTCTGTAGTTATAATACAGTTAGTTACCTGTTGTAATACAGTTATTACCTGTTGTCTTAGTTATAATACAGATTAGTTACCTGTTGTCTGTAGATTATAATACAGTTAGTTACCTGTTGTCTGTAGTTATAATACAGTTAGTTACCTGTTGTCAGTAGTTATAATACAGTTAGTTACCTGTTGTCAGTAGTTATAATACAGTTAGTTACCTGTTGTCAGTAGTTATAATACAGTTAGTTACCTGTTGTAATGTTATTACCTGTTGTCAGTAGTTATAATACAGTTAGTTACCTGTTGTCAGTTATAATAATAGTTAGTTACCTGTTGTCAGTAGTTATAATACAGTTAGTTACCTGTTGTCAGTAGTTATAATACAGTTAGTTACCTGTTGTCTGTAGTTATAATACAGTTAGTTAATGTTGTCCAGTAGTTATAATACAGTTAGTTACCTGTTGTCAGTAGTTGTAATACAGTTAGTTACCTGTTGTCAGTAGTTATAATACAGTTAGTTACCTGTTGTCAGTAGTTATAATACAGTTAGTTGTCTGTGTTATAATACAGTTAGTTACCTGTTGTCTGTAGTTATAATACAGTTAGTTACATGTTGTCAGTAGTTATAATACAGTTGGTGCATTGTTGTCAGTAGTTATAATACAGTTAGTTACCTGTTGTCTGTAGTTGTATAATACAGTTAGTTACCTGTTGTCAGTAGTTATAATACAGTTAGTTACCTGTTGTTAGTTATAATACAGTTAGTTACCTGTTGTCAGTAGTTATAATACAGTTAGTTACCTGTTGTCAGTAGTTATAATACAGTTAGTTACCTGTTGTCAGTAGTTATAATACAGTTAGTTACCTGTTGTCTGTAGTTGTGTTACAGTTAGTTACCTGTTGTCAGTAGTTGTAATACAGTTAGTTACCTGTTGTCAGTAGTTATAATACAGTTAGTTACCTGTTGTCAGTAGTTATAATACAGTTAGTTACCTGTTGTCAGTAGTTATAATACAGTTAGTTACCTGTTGTCAGTAGTTATAATACAGTTAGTTACCTGTTGTCAGTAGTTATAATACAGTTAGTTACCTGTTGTAATACAGTTAGTTACCTGTTGTCTGTAGTTATAATACAGTTAGTTACCTGTTGTCTTTAGTTATAATACAAGTTAGTTACCTGTTGTCAGTAGTTATAAACAGTTAGTTACCTGTTGTCTGTGTTATAATACAGTTAGTTACCTGTTGTCAGTAGTTATAATACAGTTAGTTACCTGTTGTCAGTAGTTATAATACAGTTAGTTACCTGTTGTCAGTAGTTATAATACAGTTAGTTACCTGTTGTCAGTAGTTATAATACAGTTAGTTACCTGTTGTCTGTAGTTATAATACAGTTAGTTACCTGTTGTCAGTAGTTATAATACAGTTAGTTACCTGTTGTCAGTAGTTATAATACAGTTATTACCTGTTGTCAGTAGTTATAATACAGTTAGTTACCTGTTGTCAGTAGTTATAATACAGTTAGTTACCTGTTGTCAGTAGTTATAATACAGTTAGTTACCTGTTGTCTGTAGTTATAATACAGTTAGTTACCTGTTGTAATACAGTTAGTTATAATACAGTTAGTTACCTGTTGTCAGTAGTTATAATACAGTTAGTTACCTGTTGTCAGTAGTTATAATATAGTTAGTTACCTGTTGTAATACAGTTAGTTACCTGTTGTCAGTAGTTATAATACAGTTAGTTACCTGTTGTTAGTTATAATACAGTTAGTTCACCTGTTATAATACAGTTAAGTTACCTGTTGTCAGTAGTTATAATACAGTTAGTTACCTGTTGTCTGTAGTTATAATACAGTTAGTTACCTGTTGTCTGTAGTTATAATACAGTTAGTTACCTGTTGTCAGTAGTTATAATACAGTTAGTTACCTGTTGTCAGTAGTTATAATACAGTTAGTTACCTGTTGTCAGTAGTTATAATACAGTTAGTTACCTGTTGTCAGTAGTTATAATACAGTTAGTTACCTGTTGTCTGTAGTTATAATACAGTTAGTTACCTGTTGTCTGTAGCTATAATACAGTTAGTTACCTGTTGTCAGTAGTTATAATACAGTTAGTTACCTGTTGTCAGTAGTTATAATACAGTTAGTTACCTGTTGTCTGTAGTTATAATACAGTTAGTTACCTGTTGTCAGTAGTTGTAATACAGTTAGTTACCTGTTGTCAGTAGTTATAATACAGTTAGTTACCTGTTGTCAGTAGTTATAATACAGTTAGTTACCTGTTGTCAGTTACCTGTTGTAGTTATAATACAGTTAGTTACCTGTTGTCAGTAGTTATAATACAGTTAGTTACCTGTTGTAATACAGTTAGTTACCTGTTGTTATAATACAGTTAGTTACCTGTTGTCAGTAGTTATAATACAGGATACAGTTAGTTACCTGTTGTCAGTAGTTATAATACAGTTAGTTACCTGTTGTCAGTAGTTATAATACAGTTAGTTACCTGTTGTCAGTAGTTGTAATACAGTTAGTTACCTGTTGTAATACAGTTAGTTACCTGTTGTCAGTAGTTATAATACAGTTAGTTACCTGTTGTCAGTAGTTATAATACAGTTAGTTACCTGTTGTAATACAGTTAGTTACCTGTTGTCAGTAGTTATAATACAGTTAGTTACCTGTTGTCAGTAGTTATAATACAGTTAGTTACCTGTTGTCAGTAGTTATAATACAGTTAGTTACCTGTTGTCAGTAGTTATAATACAGTTAGTTACCTGTTGTTAGTTATAATACAGTTAATGTAGTTACAGTTAGTTACCTGTTGTTAGTTATATAATACAGTTAGTTACCTGTTGTCAGTAGTATAATACAGTTAGTTACCTGTTGTCTGTAGTTATAATACCAAGTCAGTTAGTTACCTGTTGTCAGTAGTTATAATACAGTTTGTTGTTGTAATACAGTTAGTTGTCTGTAGTTATAATACAGTTAGTTACCTGTTGTCTGTAGTTATAATACAGTTAGTTACCTGTTGTCTGTAGTTATAAAACAGTTAGTTACCTGTTGTCAGTAGTAATACAGTTAGTAACCTGTTGTCAGTAGTTATAGTTATACAGTTAGTTACCTGTTGTCAGTAGTTATAATACAGTTAGTTACCTGTTGTCAGTAGTTATAATACAGTTAGTTACCTGTTGTCAGTAGTTATAATACAGTTAGTTACCTGTTGTAATACAGTTAGTTACCTGTTGTAATACAGTTAGTTACCTGTTGTCAGTAGTTATAATACAGTTAGTTACCTGTTGTCTGTAGTTATTACCTGTTAGTTACGTTGTCAGTAGTTATAATACAGTTAGTTACCTGTTGTCAGTAGTTATAATACAGTTAGTTACCTGTTGTCAGTAGATATAATACAGTTAGTTACCTGTTGTCAGTAGTTATAATACAGTTAGTTACCTGTTGTCTGTAGCTATAATACAGTTAGTTACCTGTTGTCAGTAGTTATAATACAGTTAGTTACCTGTTGTAATACAGTTAGTTACCTGTTGTCAGTAGTTATAATACAGTTAGTTACCTGTTGTACAGTTAGTTATAATACAGTTAGTTACCTGTTGTCAGTAGTTATAATACAGTTAGTTACCAGTTGTTACCTGTCAGTAGTTGTAATACAGTTAGTTACCTGTTGTCAGTAGTTATAATACAGTTAGTTACCTGTTGTCAGTAGTTATAATACAGTTAGTTACCTGTTGTCTGTAGTTATAATACAGTTAGTTACCTGTTGTCAGTAGTTATAATACAGTTAGTTACCTGTTGTAATACAGTTAGTTACCTGTTGTCAGTAGTTATAATACAGTTAGTTACCTGTTGTCTGTAGTTATAATACAGTTAGTTACCTGTTGTCAGTAGTTATAATACAGTTAGTTACCTGTTGTCTGTAGTTATAATACAGTTAGTTACCTGTTGTCTGTAGCTATAATACAGTTAGTTACCTGTTGTCAGTAGTTATAATACAGTTAGTTACCTGTTGTCAGTAGTTATAATACAGTTAGTTACCTGTTGTCAGTAGTTATAATACAGTTAGTTACCTGTTGTCAGTAGTTATAATACAGTTAGTTACCTGTTGTCAGTAGTTATAATACAGTTAGTTACCTGTTGTCTGTAGTTATAATAACAGTTAGTTACCTGTTGTCTGTAGTTATAATACAGTTAGTTACCTGTTGTCTGTAGTTATAATACAGTTAGTTAACAGTTGTAATACAGTTAGTTACCTGTTGTCTGTAGTTATAATACAGTTAGTTACCTGTTGTCTGTAGTTATAATACAGTTAGTTACCTGTTGTAATACAGTTAGTTACCTGTTGTCAGTAGTTATAATACAGTTAGTTACCTGTTGTCAGTAGTTATAATACAGTTAGTTACCTGTTGTCAGTAGTTATAATACAGTTAGTTACCTGTTGTCAGTAGTTATAATACAGTTAGTTACCTGTTGTCTGTAGTTATAATACAGTTAGTTACCTGTTGTCTGTAGTTATAATACAGTTAGTTACCTGTTGTCTGTAGTTATAATACAGTTAGTTACCTGTTGTCAGTAGTTATAATACAGTTAGTTACCTGTTGTCAGTAGTTATAATACAGGATACAGTTAGTTACCTGTTGTCAGTAGTTATAATACAGGATACAGTTAGTTACCTGTTGTCAGTAGTTATAATACAGGATACAGTTAGTTACCTGTTGTCAGTAGTTATAATACAGTTAGTTACCTGTTGTCAGTAGTTATAATACAGTTAGTTACCTGATGTCAGTAGTTGTAATACAGTTAGTTACCTGTTGTAATACAGTTAGTTACCTGTTGTAATACAGTTAGTTACCTGTTGTCAGTAGTTATAATACAGTTAGTTACCTGTTGTAATACAGTTAGTTACCTGTTGTCAGTAGTTATAATACAGTTAGTTACCTGTTGTCAGTTAGTTACCTGTTGTTAGTTAATACAGTTAGTTACCTGTTGTCAGTAGTTATAATACAGTTAGTTACCTGTTGTAATACAGTTAGTTACCTGTTGTCAGTAGTTATAATACAGTTAGTTACCTGTTGTCAGTAGTTATAATACAGTTAGTTACCTGTTGTCAGTAGTTATAATACAGTTAGTTACCTGTTGTCAGTAGTTATAATACAGTTAGTTACCTGTTGTCAGTAGTTATAATACAGTTAGTTACCTGTTGTAATACAGTTAGTTACCTGTTGTCAGTAGTTATAATACAGTTAGTTACCTGTTGTCAGTAGTTATAATACAGTTAGTTACCTGTTGTAATACAGTTAGTTACCTGTTGTCAGTAGTTATAATACAGTTAGTTACCTGTTGTCAGTAGTTATAATACAGTTAGTTACCTGTTGTGTAGTTATAATACAGTTAGTTACCTGTTGTCAGTAGTTATAATACAGTTAGTTACCTGTTGTCAGTAGTTATAATACAGTTAGTTACCTGTTGTCAGTAGTTATAATACAGTTAGTTACCTGTTGTACCTGTTGTCTGTAGTTATAATACAGTTAGTTACCTGTTGTCAGTAGTTATAATACAGTTAGTTACCTGTTGTCAGTAGTTATAATACAGTTAGTTACCTGTTGTCAGTAGTTATAATACAGTTAGTTACCTGTTGTCAGTAGTTATAATACAGTTAGTTACCTGTTGTCAGTAGTTATAATACAGTTAGTTACCTGTTGTCAGTAGTTATAATACAGTTAGTTAGTTACCTGTTGTCAGTAGTTGTAATACAGTTAGTTACCTGTTGTCAGTAGTTATAATACAGTTAGTTACCTGTTGTCTGTAGTTATAATACAGTTAGTTACCTGTTGTCAGTAGTTATAATACAGTTAGTTACCTGTTGTCTGTAGTTATAATACAGTTAGTTACCTGTTGTCAGTAGTTATAATACAGTTAGTTACCTGTTGTCAGTAGTTATAATACAGTTAGTTACCTGTTGTCTGTAGTTATAATACAGTTAGTTACCTGTTGTAATACAGTTAGTTACCTGTTGTCTGTAGTTATAATACAGTTAGTTACCTGTTGTAATACAGTTAGTTACCTGTTGTCAGTAGTTATAATACAGTTAGTTACCTGTTGTCAGTAGTTATAATACAGTTAGTTACCTGTTGTCAGTAGTTATAATACAGTTAGTTACCTGTTGTCAGTAGTTATAATACAGTTAGTTACCTGTTGTCAGTAGTTATAATACAGTTAGTTACCTGTTGTCAGTAGTTATAATACAGTTAGTTGTTACCTGTTGTCAGTAGTTATAATACAGTTAGTTACCTGTTGTCAGTAGTTATAATACAGTTAGTTACCTGTTGTCAGTAGTTATAATACAGTTAGTTACCTGTTGTCAGTAGTTATAATACAGTTAGTTACCTGTTGTCAGTAGTTATAATACAGTTAGTTACCTGTTGTCAGTAGTTATAATACAGTTAGTTACCTGTTGTCAGTAGTTATAATACAGGATACAGTTAGTTACCTGTTGTCAGTAGTTATAATACAGTTAGTTACCTGTTGTCAGTAGTTATAATACAGTTAGTTACCTGATGTCAGTAGTTGTAATACAGTTAGTTACCTGTTGTCAGTTAGTTTATAATACAGTTAGTTACAGTTAGTTGTTAATACAGTTAGTTATAATACAGTTAGTTACCTGTTGTCAGTAGTTATAATACAGTTAGTTACCTGTTAGTTATAATACAGTTAGTTACCTGTTGTTAGTTATAATACAGTTAGTTACCTGTTGTCAGTAGTTATAATACAGTTAGTTACCTGTTGTCTGTAGTTATAATACAGTTAGTTACCTGTTGTCAGTAGTTATAATACAGTTAGTTACCTGTTGTCAGTAGTTATAATACAGTTAGTTACCTGTTGTCAGTAGTTATAATACAGTTAGTTACCTGTTGTCTGTAGTTATAATACAGTTAGTTACCTGTTGTCTGTAGTTATAATACAGTTAGTTACCTGTTATAATACAGTTAGTTACCTGTTGTCTGTAGTTATAATACAGTTAGTTACCTGTTGTCTGTAGTTATAATACAGTTAGTTACCTGTTATAATACAGTTAGTTACCTGTTGTCAGTAGTTATAATACAGTTAGTTACCTGTTGTCAGTAGTTATAATACAGTTAGTTACCTGTTGTCAGTAGTTGTAATACAGTTAGTTACCTGTTGTCAGTAGTTATAATACAGTTAGTTACCTGTTGTCTGTAGTTATAATACAGTTAGTTACCTGTTGTAGTAGTTACAGTTAGTTACCTGTTGTCAGTAGTTATAATACAGTTAGTTACCTGTTGTCTGTAGTTATAATACAGTTAGTTACCTGTTGTCAGTAGTTATAATACAGTTAGTTACCTGTTGTCTGTAGTTATAATACAGTTAGTTACCTGTTGTCAGTAGTTATAATACAGTTAGTTACCTGTTGTCAGTAGTTATAATACAGTTAGTTGTTATAATACAGTTAGTTACCTGTTGTCTGTAGTTATAATACAGTTAGTTACCTGTTGTCAGTAGTTATAATACAGTTAGTTACCTGTTGTCAGTAGTTATAATACAGTTAGTTACCTGTTGTCAGTAGTTATAATACAGTTAGTTACCTGTTGTCAGTAGTTGTAATACAGTTAGTTACCTGTTGTCAGTAGTTATAATACAGTTAGTTACCTGTTGTCAGTAGTTATAATACAGTTAGTTACCTGTTGTCAGTAGTTATAATACAGTTAGTTACCTGTTGTCTGTAGTTATAATACAGTTAGTTAGTTACCTGTTGTCAGTAGTTATAATACAGTTAGTTACCTGTTGTCAGTAGTTATAATACAGTTAGTTACCTGTTGTCTGTAGTTATAATACAGTTAGTTACCTGTTGTAATACAGTTAGTTACCTGTTGTCTGTAGTTATAATACAGTTAGTTACCTGTTGTCAGTAGTTATAATACAGTTAGTTACCTGTTGTACAGTTAGTTACCTGTTGTCAGTAGTTATAATACAGTTAGTTACCTGTTGTTGTCAGTAGTTGTAATACAGTTAGTTACCTGTTGTCTGTAGTTTATAATACAGTTAGTTACCTGTTGTCTGTAGTTATAATACAGTTAGTTACCTGTTGTCTGTAGTTATAATACAGTTAGTTACCTGTTATCAGTAGTTATAATACAGTTAGTTACCTGTTGTCTGTAGTTATAATACAGTTAGTTACCTGTTGTCTGTAGTTATAATACAGTTAGTTACCTGTTGTCAGTAGTTATAATACAGTTAGTTACCTGTTGTCAGTAGTTTATAATACAGTTGGTTACCTGTTGTCAGTAGTTATAATACAGTTAGTTACCTGTTGTCAGTAGTTATAATACAGTTAGTTACCTGTTGTCTGTAGTACAGTTAGTTAATACAGGATACAGTTAGTTACCTGTTGTCAGTAGTTACAGTTAATACCTGTTGTCTGTAGATACAGTTAGTTACCTGTTGTCAGTAGTTATAATACAGTTAGTTACCTGTTGTCAGTAGTTATAATACAGTTAGTTACCTGATGTCAGTAGTTGTAATACAGTTAGTTACCTGTTGTAATACAGTTAGTTACCTGTTGTAATACAGTTAGTTACCTGTTGTTATAATACAGTTAGTTACCTGTTGTCAGTAGTTATACAGTTAGTTACCTGTTGTCAGTAGTTATAATACAGTTAGTTACCTGTTGTCAGTAGTTATAATACAGTTAGTTACCTGTTGTCAGTAGTTATAATACACAGTTAGTTACCCGTTGTCAGTAGTTATAATACAGTTAGTTACCTGTTGTCAGTAGTTATAATACAGTTAGTTACCTGTTGTCTGTAGTTAATACAGTTAGTTACCTGTTGTCTGTAGTTATAATACAGTTAGTTACCTGTTGTCTGTAGTTATAATACAGTTAGTTACCTGTTGTCAGTAGTTATAATACAGTTATTACCTGTTGTCAGTAGTTATAGTTATAATACAGTTAGTTACCTGTTGTCAGTATACTAGTTATAATACAGTTGTAATACAGTTAGTTACCTGTTGTAGTTATAATACAGTTAGTTACCTGTTGTCAGTAGTTATAATACAGTTAGTTACCTGTTGTCAGTTAGTTACCTGTTGTCAGTAGTTATAATACAGTTAGTTACCTGTTGTCTGTAGTTATAATACAGTTAGTTACCTGTTGTCAGTAGTTATAACCTGTTGTAATACAGTTAGTTACCTGTTGTTTGTAGTTATAATACAGTTAGTTACCTGTTGTCAGTAGTTATAATACACAGTTAGTTACTGTTGTCAGTAGTTATAATACAGTTAGTTACCTGTAGTCAGTAGTTATAATACAGTTAGTTACCTGTTGTCAGTAGTTATAGTTACAGTGTAGTAGTTATTACCTGTTGTTAGTAGTTGTAATACAGTTAGTTACCTGTTGTCAGTAGTTATAATACAGTTAGTTACCTGTTGTTGTTATAATACAGTTAGTTACCTGTTGTCTAGTTATAATACAGTTAGTTACCTGTTGTCAGTAGTTATAATACAGTTAGTTACCTGTTGTCAGTAGTTAATACAGTTAGTTACCTGTTGTCAGTAGTTATAATACAGTTAGTTACCTGTTGTCTGTAGTTATAATACAGTTAGTTACCTGTTGTTAGTAATACAGTTAGTTACCTGTTGTCTGTAGTTATAATACAGTTAGTTACCTGTTGTCAGTAGTTATAATACAGTTAGTTACCTGTTGTAATACAGTTAGTTACCTGTTGTCAGTAGTTATAATACAGTTAGTTACCTGTTATAATACAGTTAGTTACCTGTTGTCAGTAGTTATAATACAGTTAGTTACCTGTTGTCAGTAGTTATAATACAGTTAGTTACCTGTTGTCAGTAGTTATAATACAGTTAGTTACCTGTTGTCAGTAGTTATAATACAGTTAGTTACCTGTTGTCAGTAGTTATAATACAGTTAGTTACCTGTTGTCTGTAGTTATAATACAGTTAGTTACCTGTTGTCAGTAGTTATAATACAGTTAGTTACCTGTTGTCAGTAGTTATAATACAGTTAGTTACCTGTTGTCAGTAGTTATAATACAGTTAGTTACCTGTTGTCAGTAGTTATAATACAGTTAGTTACCTGTTGTCTGTAGATACAGTTAGTTACCTGTTGTCAGTAGTTATAATACAGTTAGTTACCTGTTGTCAGTAGTTATAATACAGTTAGTTACCTGATGATGTCAGTTAGTTACCTGTTGTAATACAGTTAGTTACCTGTTGTCTGTAGTTATAATACAGTTAGTTACCTGTTGTAATACAGTTAGTTACCTGTTGTCAGTAGTTATAATACAGTTAGTTACCTGTTGTCAGTAGTTATAATACAGTTAGTTACCTGTTGTCAGTAGTTATAATACAGTTAGTTACCTGTTGTCAGTAGTTATAATACAGTTAGTTACCTGTTGTAGTTATAATACAGTTAGTTACCTGTTGTCAGTAGTTATAATACAGTTAGTTACCTGTTGTCAGTAGTTATATACAGTTAGTTACCTGTTGTAATACAGTTAGTTACCTGTTGTCAGTAGTTATAATACAGTAGTTATAATACAGTTAGTTACCTGTTGTCTGTTATAATAATACAGTTAGTTACCTGTTGTCAGTAGTTATAATACAGTTAGTTACCTGTTGTCAGTAGTTATAATACAGGATACAGTTAGTTACCTGTTGTCAGTAGTTATAATACAGGATACAGTTAGTTACCTGTTGTCAGTAGTTATAATACAGGATACAGTTAGTTACCTGTTGTCAGTAGTTATAATACAGGATACAGTTAGTTACCTGTTGTCAGTAGTTATAATACAGTTAGTTACCTGTTGTCAGTAGTTATAATACAGTTAGTTACCTGTTGTCAGTAGTTATAATACAGTTAGTTACCTGTTGTCAGTAGTTATAATACAGTTAGTTACCTGTTGTCATTAGTTATAATACAGTTAGTTACCTGTTGTCAGTAGTTATAATACAGTTAGTTACCTGTTGTCAGTAGTTATAATACAGTTAGTTACCTGTTGTCAGTAGTTATAATACAGTTAGTTACCTGTTGTCAGTAGTTATAATACAGTTAGTTACCTGTTGTCAGTAGTTATAATACAGTTAGTTACCTGTTGTCTGTAGTTATAATACAGTTAGTTACCTGTTGTCAGTAGTTGTAATACAGTTAGTTACCTGTTGTCAGTAGTTATAATACAGTTAGTTACCTGTTGTCAGTAGTTATAATACAGTTAGTTACCTGTTGTCAGTAGTTATAATACAGTTAGTTACCTGTTGTCTGTAGTTATAATACAGTTAGTTACCTGTTGTCTGTAGTTATAATACAGGATACAGTTAGTTACCTGTTGTCAGTAGTTATAATACAGGATACAGTTAGTTACCTGTTGTCAGTAGTTATAATACAGGATACAGTTAGTTACCTGTTGTCAGTAGTTATAATACAGTTAGTTACCTGTTGTCAGTAGTTATAATACAGTTAGTTACCTGATGTCAGTAGTTGTAATACAGTTAGTTACCTGTTGTAATACAGTTAGTTACCTGTTGTCAGTAGTTATAATACAGTTAGTTACCTGTTGTCAGTAGTTATAATACAGTTAGTTACCTGTTGTCAGTAGTTATAATACAGTTAGTTACCTGTTGTCAGTACTTATAATACGTTAGTTACCG
>NW_027036088.1:0-12664 GCF_034236695.1 Oncorhynchus nerka
TTCATTACAGTCCCAACGGTGTGATTTGTTTGATCGTAGCTAGCTACATAGCTAGCTACATAGCCGTCTTTGTTTCAAAGATAATTGTGTAGTCTAGAGCGATTTTCTAGGTTAGCTAGCCAGCTATTGTCGTTCTCCTAACGCAACGTAACGTAACCAACACTGCTAGCTAGCCAGCTGGCTCCCGATAAGCAGCATTGTAGAAACTTCACTCAACGGTACGACTTGATTAGGGTAGTGTCAACAACGCAGCAGCTAGCCTACCCCAGTACTCTATCATTTTAATCATTTTAGTCAATTAGATTCTTTGCTACGTAAGCTTAACTTTCTGAACATTCGAGGCGTGTAGTCCACTTGTCATTCAATCTCCTCTGCATTAGCGTAGCCTCTTCTCTAGCCTGTCAACTATGTGTCTGTCTATCCTGTTCTCTCCTCTCTGCACAGACCATACAAACGCTCCACACCGCATGGCCGCAGCCACCTAATCTGGTGGTCCCAGCGCGCACGACCCCACGTGGAGTTCAGGTCTCCCGGTAGCCTCTGGAACTGCCGATCTCGGCCAACAAGGCAGAGTTAATCTCAGCCTATGCCTCCTCAGTCCCTCGACTTCTTGGCTCTGGCCGAAACCTGGATCACCACAGACAGCACCGCTTCTCCTACTGCTCTCTCTTCGTCCGCGTGCTCTCGCACACCCGAGCTTCTGGTCAGCGGGGTGGTGGCACGGAATCCTCATCTCCCAAGTGGTCATTCTCTCTTTCTCCCTTACCCATCTGTCTATAAGCCTCCTTTGAATTCCATGCTGTCACAGTTACCAGCCCTTTCAAGCTTAACATCCCTTATCATTTATCGCCCTCCAGGTTCCCTCGGAGAGTTCATCAATGAGCTTGATGCCTTGATAAGCTCCTTTCCTGAGGACGGCTCACCTCTCACAGTTCTGGGCGACTTTAACCTCCCCACGTCTACCTTTGACTCATTCCTCTCTGCCTCCTTCTTTCCACTCCTCTCCTCTTTTGACCTCACCCTCTCACCTTCCCCCTACTCACAAGGCAGGCAATACGCTCGACCTCATCTTTACTAGATGCTGTTATTCCACTAACCTCATGGCAACTCCCCCAAGTCTCCGACCACTACCTTGTATCCTTTTTCCCTCTCGCTCTCATCCAACACTTCCCACACTGCCCCTACTGGATGGTATCGCGCCGTCCCAACCTTCGCTCTCTCTCCCCCGCTACTCTCTCTCTTCCATCCTATCATCTCTTCCCTCTGCTCAAACCTTCTCCAACCTATCTCCTGATTCTGCCTCCTCAACCCTCCTCTCCTCCCTTTCTGCATCCTTTGACTCTCTATGTCCCTATCCTCCAGGCCGGCTCGGTCCTCCCCTCCCGCTCCGTGGCTCGGCGACTCATTGCGAGCTCACAGAACAGGGCTCCGGGCAGCCGAGCGGAAATGGAGGAAAATCCTCGCCTCCCTGCGGACCTGACATCCTTTCACTCCCTCCTCTCTACATTTTCCTCTTCTCTCTCTGCTGCTAAAGCCACTTTCTACCACTCTAAATTCCAAGCATCTGCCTCTAACCCTAGGAAGCTCTTTGCCACCTTCTCCTCCCTCTTGAATCCTCCTCCCCCTCCCCCTCCTCCCTCTCTGCAGATGACTTCGTCAACCATTTTGAAAGAAGGTCGACGACATCCGATCCTCGTTGCTAAGTCAAACGACACCGCTGGTTCTGCTCACACTGCCCTACCCTGTGCTCTGACCTCTTTCTCCCCTCTCTCTCCAGATGACATCTCGCGTCTTGTGACGGCCGGCCGCCCAACAACCTGCCCGCTTGACCCTATCCCCCCTCCTCTCTTCTCCAGACCATCTCCGGTGACCTTCTCCCTTACCTCACCTCGCTCATCAACTCATCCCTGACCTTTGGCTACGTCCCCTCCGTCTTCAAGAGAGCGAGAGTTGCACCCCTTCTGAAAAAACCTACACTGATCCCTCGATGTCAACAACTACAGACCAGTATCCTTCTTTCTTTTCTCTCCAAAACTCTTGAACGTGCCGTCCTTCGAGCCAGCTCTCCCGCTATCTCTCAGAATGACCTTCTTGATCCAAATCAGTCAGGTTTCAAGACTAGTCATTCAACTGAGACTGCTCTTCTCTGTATCACGGAGCGCTCCGCACTGCTAAAGCTAACTCTCTCTCTCTGCTCTCATCCTTCTAGACCTATCGGCTGCCTTCGATACTGTGAACCATCAGATCCTCCTCTCCACCCTCTCCCGAGTTGGGCATCTCCCGGCGCGGCCCACACTTGGATTGCGTCCTACCTGACAGGTCGCTCCTACCAGGTGGCGTGGCGAGAATCCGTCTCCTCACCACGTGCTCTCACCACTGGTGTCCCCCAGGGCTCTGTTCTAGGCCCTCTCCTATTCTCGCTATACACCAAGTCACTTGGCTCTGTCATAACCTCACATGGTCTCTCCTATCATTGCTATGCAGACGACACACAATTAATTTTCTCCTTTCCCCCTTCTGACGACCAGGTGGCGAATCGCATCTCTGCATGTCTGGCAGACATATCAGTGTGGATGACGGATCATCACCTCAAGCTGAACCTCGGCAAGACGGAGCTGCTCTTCCTCCCGGGGAAGGACTGCCCGTTCCATGATCTCGCCATCACGGTTGACAACTCCATTGTGTCCTCGTCCCAGAGCGCTAAGAACCTTGGCGTGATCCTGGACAACACCCTGTCGTTCTCAAATAACATCAAGGCGGTGGCCCGTTCCTGCGTTTAGCAGACGCTCTGGATAAGAGCGTCTGCTAAATGACTTAAATGTAAATGTAAATACAAATACTTTTATCAATATATTTGTCTCTCTCTACTCTCAGATTTGAAAATGCTAATTAGCATCAAAGTAGACAACATGCAATACTACAAATCTCTGCAAGCTCCAGCAATTAATCTCTAGCCGATACCTTTCACAGAACAATTCACAGAATTGTCCATTGAATAAATGTTAACAATTTAATCATTGCTACATTAAGGCCTGATTGGTGGAGTGCTGCAGAGATGGTTGTCCTTCTGGAAGGTTCTCCCGTCTCCACAGAGGAAATCTGGAGCTCTGTCAGAGTGAACATCGGGTTCTTGTTCACCTCCTTGACCAAGGCCCTTCTCCCCCGATTTCTCAGTTTGGCCGGGTGGCCAGCTCTAGAAAGAGTATTGGTGGTTCCAAACTTCTTCCATTTAAGAATGACGTTCCCCATTCATGGGGAACGTCAATGCTACAGACATTTTTGGTACTTTTCCACTGATCTGTGCCTCGACACAATCCTGTCTCTGAGCTCTACGGACAATTCCTTTGACCTCATGGCTTGGTTTTTGCTCTGACATGCACTGTAAACTGTGGGACCTTATATAGACAGGTGTGTGCCTTTCCAAACCATGTCTAATTGATTGAATTTACCACAGGTGGACTCCAATCAAGTTGTAGAAACATCTCAAGGATGATCAATGGAATCAGGATGCATCTGAGCTCAATTTTGAGTCTCATAGCAAAGGGTCTGAATACTTAAGTAAATACATTTGCAAACATTTCAAATCTGTTTTTGGTTTGTTATTATGGGGTATTGTGTGTAGATTGATGAGGGGAAAAACATATTAAATTTTAGAATGAAGCTGTAACGTAACTAAATGTGGAATAAGTGAAGGGGTCTGAATACTTGTATACACTGTATACCACTGGAAGAGGTTTCTATCATTGGCAGTTTTGTACACAGTCAGGTGATACGTGGTATAGAAAATCCAATCTTAGGAGAGAACATGGGAGGCACTATACTGTGTGTCTGCAGGTGTCTATCTGGTCAAAACCACTGATACAGGTGCCCCTCCACCCTCTGGTGGGATGGATCATGTCTACAGAGAAACCTACATTCAAAAAATTATTAGATATTACTTGTTAGATATTACTGCACTGTCGGAGCTAGAAACACAAGCATTTTGCTACACCTGCAATAACATTTGCTAAACACGTGTATGTGACCAATAAAATGTGATTTCATTCTGATTTGAAATAAATGTCCTATTTATCAAAGGTGCTTTTGGCTGGTGTCAAAATGACTCCAAAGGATTTGAATTTGTTAAAAGTCCATATCGATACAGAAACACTAAACCAGGATTTAGATGTATTAAGAACAAGTTGATTGACAAGTCATGAAAAATGGAATAAACCACATTTTGGCTGTGATAAAAGATATGCCTCTGGGGTCAAAATGATCCATGTCAGAACTATTTTTATTTTTTATTTTTTTTTCACCTTTATTTAACCAGGTAGGCCAGTTGAGAACACCTTTATTTAACCAGGTAGGCCAGTTGAGAACACCTTTATTTAACCAGGTAGGCTAGTTGAGAACACCTTTATTTAACCAGGTAGGCTAGTTGAGAACACCTTTGTTTTAACCAGGTAGGCTAGTTGAGAACACCTTTATTTAACCAGGTAGGCTAGTTGAGAACACCTTTATTTAACCAGGTAGGCTAGTTGAGAACACCTTTATTTAACCAGGTAGGCTAGTTGAGAACACCTTTATTTAACCAGGTAGGCTAGTTGAGAACACCTTTATTTAACCAGGTAGGCTAGTTGAGAACACCTTTATTTAACCAGGTAGGCTAGTTGAGAACACCTTTATTTAACCAGGTAGGCTAGTTGAGAACACCTTTATTTAACCAGGTAGGCTAGTTGAGAACACCTTTATTTAACCAGGTAGGCTAGTTGAGAACACCTTTATTTAACCAGGTAGGCTAGTTGAGAACACCTTTATTTAACCAGGTAGGCTAGTTGAGAACACCTTTATTTAACCAGGTAGGCTAGTTGAGAACACCTTTATTTAACCAGGTGGGCCAGTTGAGAACACCTTTATTTAACCAGGTAGGCCAGTTGAGAACACCTTTATTTAACCAGGTAGGCTAGTTGAGAACACCTTTATTTAACCAGGTAGGCTAGTTGAGAACACCTTTATTTAACCAGGTAGGCTAGTTGAGAACACCTTTATTTAACCAGGTAGGCTAGTTGAGAACACCTTTATTTAACCAGGTAGGCTAGTTGAGAACACCTTTATTTAACCAGGTAGGCTAGTTGAGAACAAGTTCTCATTTGCAACTGCGACCTGGCCAAGATAAAGCATAGCAGTGTGAACAGACAACACAGAGTTACACATGGAGTAAACAATTAACAAGTCAATAACACAGTAGAAAAAAATGGGCAGTCTATATACAATGTGTGCAAAAGGCATGAGGAGGTAGGCGAATAATACAATTTTGCAGATTAACACTGGAGTGATAAATGATCAGATGGTCATGTACAGGTAGAGATATTGGTGTGCAAAAGAGCAGAAAAGTAAATAAATAAAAAACAGTATAAAAACAGTATGGGAATGAGGTAGGTGAAAATGGGTGGGCTATTTACCAATAGACTATGTACAGCTGCAGCGATCGGTTAGCTGCTCGGATAGCTGATGTTTGAAGTTGGTGAGGGAGATAAAAGTCTCCAACTTCAGCGATTTTTGCAGTTCGTTCCAGTCACAGGCAGCAGAGTACTGGAACGAAAGGCGGCCAAATGAGGTGTTGGCTTTAGGGATGATCAGTGAGATACACCTGCTGGAGCGCGTGCTACGGATGGGTGTTGCCATCGTGACCAGTGAACTGAGATAAGGCGGAGCTTTACCTAGCATGGACTTGTAGATGACCTGGAGCCAGTGGGTCTGGCGACGAATATGTAGAGGGCCAGCCGACTAGAGCATACAAGTCGCAGTGGTGGGTGGTATAAGGTGCTTTGGTGACAAAACGGATGGCACTGTGATAGACTGCATCCAGTTTGCTGAGTAGAGTGTTGGAAGCCATTTTGTAGATGACATCGCCGAAGTCGAGGATCGGTAGGATAGTCAGTTTTACTAGGGTAAGCTTGGCGGCGTGAGTGAAGGAGGCTTTGTTGCGGAATATGGTTCAATGTAAATATGTAGTGGGTCTAAAGTTTGTTTTAAATTATTAAAAACGAATCAATCAACACATACTTCTCTTTGAACGACTTAATATGATAATCAACTTTAATTAATTAAAAATAAACTGTTGGTTCCTCAACTGCGTTGCCCCTCCAGTCAGCTGATGGCGATGTGCGTCTTTTACGTTCAGGCGACGCTGCCAGTGTGACGTATAATCTAGTGGACGGGACGCTCCTTCAACAACAACAGTTAGACACCTCGGTAGCTTTCTAGCAAACATAGCTACAACATTCACTCTCTTTACACTGTTTTGGTGTATATTAGTCGCTGTGTATTAAACACACTTCTGACGTATGTACTTGTTGGCCCATTTAATTATATAATTACGTTGTTTGTCAGCTAACTGGTTTGCTAAATTATCTTAGAACTAGGCTAGTTGCTAATGCTAGCTAGCGAACATCTCCGACCATGAGTTCACTAAGCTGCTCTCCTCCTGCTAAAGAAGAGGAGGTCTTCTGGACGGAGAAAGAAGTTCTCCTGAAAGAGGAGGAGGAAGAGAAGGATGTTACAATACAAAAACAAGTAGAGGGTGAGGCTGTTACCGTGAAAGAAGAAGAGAAAGACGTTTCAGTGAAAGAAAAGGAAGACTCGTTCAGAGTGAAAGAGGAGGAGGATGTTACAGTAAAAGAAGAGGAAGCGGAGAGAGAGGAGGATGCAGTTTTTGGAGTGAAAGAGGGGGAGGGGGAGATGACTGTCACATCGAAAAAGGTGGAGGAGGACGAAGAAGAGGAAACTGGATATCTGGGCCCGGTTTCCCCAACGCATCTTAAGGCATCCTATGGTTTAGAGAAACCGGGCCGTGATTAACACTAGTAAGTACTGTCTTAAAAACAGAGGCACAAACTCTGTAGTTGTTGAACTGATGTGTGGTGTTAAAGGGGAAATATGTAATTACTACATTTATATTATTTATAGCCATTGATTCTTGAAGAATATAACACATACCTCATGAGCTTAGTTCAACTGTTGTACCCCATCAGAACCCCAAATAAGATTTTTTACGCCAATGTTTAGAAACAATGTAGATCAACACTGTAGAGCCTCAACATGGTTAAAACTATCATGTTGATTTCATGGATGGTCAGTCCTTGCATCCGTAGGTCTGTCTATGAATTTGAGAGTAGTTACATTTCTCCAGACCCATCCATCATCTTATTACCAAAACAGGTGGAATGACATCTTTGTTATTGTTTGAACTGCAGATTGGTTGATCGATTGATTTGGCTTTTTTAAAGGGACAACCTAGGATTTAAACAGCAACAAAATGGCTGCCCTGAGACTTGGTTTGGTAAACAGCTGAGGGATGGGGGCTGGAGAAATGTAACCACTCTCACATTCAATTCATTGCCCTCGTGCGCCTATTTTAGCAGAAAGGGGCCTATATTGGTGACCAAAGGTTGTCTGGCACACTGCTTAGCGGTTCAGCAACTGTAATAACTTATTTCTAGCTGACGAGGCAGAGAAGAGTCTCTCCCGATCAGAACACCTCAAGAAACACCAGTGGAGACCAACAGGGAAGAAATCTCACTGCTGCTCTGACTGTGGGAAGAGTTACTTAAGATCAAATTCACTAAAAGTACACATGAGAATTCACACTGGAGAGAAACCTTATAGCTGTGATCAATGTGGAAAGAGTTTTACTCAGTCAAGCAGCCTGTTATCACACCAGAGAACACACACAGGAGAGAAACCTTATAGTTGTGAACAATGTGGGAAGGGTTTTACTACATCTAGTCATCTAATTGTACACCAGAGAACACACCCAGGAGAGAAATCTTATAGCTGTGGTCAATGTGACAAGAGATACTCTGATAAAAGATCTCTGATCAAACATCAGAAAATACATTAATGATGGAGTTGTTTCATGATATCAATGAATTAATGTCACAATGTAGAATGTTTAAACATTGTAGTAGGAGTATTTTAATGATGTCACAATGTAGAATGTTTAAACATTGTAGAAGGAGTATTTTAATGATGTCACAATGTAGAATGTTTTAACATTGTAGTAGCAGTATTTTAATGATGTCACAATGTAGAATGTTTTAACATTGTAGAAGGAGTATTTTAATGATGTCACAATGTAGAATGTTTAAACATTGTAGTAGGAGTATTTTAATGATGTCACAATGTAGAATGTTTTAACATTGTAGTAGCAGTATTTTAATGATGTCACAATGTAGAATGTTTTACCATTGTAGTAGGAGTAGTTTAATGATGTCACAATGTAGAACACTAAACGTTTGCCCCCTGTTCAATTGATTTCTGCATAATATGGATATTAGCCTCAGGGGGAAAATCCAGGCTCTGAATTGAAAGAGTGATATCTATATGATATAACAGAAAGTGACTAACACAAAAAGAGCTGTGTTACACTTACAGCATTGGTGACCCACTTGAATCAAAATGATGCTAGATGTTTTCTACAAGTTGTTCTCTAACCAGTGATGTACACATTATTCCCAGATTCCATGTGGTTTTTGAGCTGTTAGTTTTAACAGGACAACAACATCTCCAGACTCTCACGCAAATGATTTCAACATGATATCGATGAGGGATGAAAAATAAGTGTTGCGTTCCTTTGTTTAACGACCTCTAAATGTAAATGCATCTCTCCAAAATGTAGCTGACTGTCTTCTGCAGGTTGTCCTCTAACCAGGGAGGTAAAATATATCTCCCATTTCCATGTGTTTTTTTAGTTGTGTTAGTTTCAACTGCACCAACAACCTGATTTCCCCCTAATTGATATCAGTGATTTATTGATACTTGTCAAAACAACAGTGTTTCTGGTGCTCCTGCATTTTAAAAGGTGCTTGTTTAAAAAAATACAAGTAATATGATTGTTGTTGCAGATGTTTGTGCAGATGGTACATTTTATGTTTAGGTTTTCAATATCACAAATGGTTTCTGCATATTGGTTATTAATTTGGACACATTAAAGCTGTGTTTTGACATTGGGCTGAACCACCAAGCTAAATGTCATTGAAAAGACGTTGAAAAGAAGACTATACCCAACGTCCAATATACGTTTGGTTTTAGTTGAAGGTTTTAAATATTTATTTTCAGGTTGTTGTTAATAACGACTTGAAAACAACTTAATTTCAAGGTTTGTGCAGTTTAGACATATTGACTGTTGTGGAAAATATTGAATCAACTATTTCACCAAAACCAGAACCTGTGAATTCAACTAGACTTTATTACAAACAGTAACAAAGCTGAACAATTCCATGGAAGAACTGACTCTTCATTCTTAGTACTTGGCTTTTATACAGTCTGACCCTGATATAACATTCTAACCACTAGGCTGCTGCCCCAATAATACACTAAATACATGTAATATAGCCTATACAGTCTGATCCTTACATAACATTTTAACCACTACCCTGCTGCCCCAATAATACACTAAATACATGTAATATAGCCTATACAGTCTGTTCCTTACATAACATTCTAACCACTAGGCTACCCTGCTGCCCCAATACTACACTAACTACATGTAATATAGCCTATACAGTCTGATCCTTACATAACATTCTAACCACTACCCTGCTGCCCCAATACTACACTAAATACATGTAATATAGCCTATACAGTCTGATCCTTACATAACATTCTAACCACTACCCTGCTGCCCCAATAATACACTAAATACATGTAATATAGCCTATACAGTCTGATCCTTACATAACATTATATTGTGAGAGGTGATATTCTCCTGGATCAGACAGCATCACAGGTGATATTCTCCTGGACCAGACAGCATCACAGGTGATATTCTCCTGGACCAGACAGCATCACAGGTGATATACTCCTGGATCAGACAGCAACACAGGTGATATTCTCCTGGACCAGACAGCATCACAGGTGATATTCTCCTGGACCAGACAGCATCACAGGCGATATTCTCCTGGACCAGACAGCATCACAGGTGATATTCTCCTGGACCAGACAGCATCATAGGTGATATTCTCCTGGACCAGACAGCATCACAGGTGATATTCTCCTGGACCAGACAGCTGGGTGAATACACTATATATACAATAGCATGTGGACACCCCTTCAAATTAGTAGATTGGGCCATTTCAGCCACACCAGTTGCCGACAGGTGTTTAAATTTAAGCCCACAGTCATGCAATCTCCATAGACAAACATTGGCAGTAGAATGGCCTTAATGAAGATCTCAGTAACTTTCCTGTTTCAGCATGACAACGCCCCTGTACACAAAGCTAGTTCAATACATGAATGGTTAGTTGAGATTGGTGTGGAAGAACTTCACAAAGCCCTGACATTAAAAACGTCAAACACCTTTGGGATGAATTGGAACGCTGACTGACAGGCCTCATCGCCCGACCTCACTAATGCTCTTGGAATGGAAGCAAGTCCTCGCAGCAATGTTCCAACATCTAGAGGAAAGCCTTCCCAGAAGAGTGGAGGCTGTTATGGCAGCAATGGGGGTACTAAATCCATGCAAATGCCCATGATTTTGGATTGAGATGTTTGACGAACAGGTGTCCACATACTTTTGTTGATTTCGTCTATATACTGCAGGCAGGCAGGCCCTCCTCTTCTCCCCCTCTCCCCCCCCGTCCTCTCCTCTTCTCCCCCTCTCCTCTTCTCCCCCCTCTCCTCTTCTCCCTTCTCTCCTCTCCTCTTCTCCCTTCTCTCCTCTTCTCCCTCCTCTCCTCTCCCTTCTCTCCTATCCTCTCCCCTCTCCTCTTCTCCCTTCTCCCCTCTCCTCATCTCCCCCTCTCCTCTTCTCCCTTCTCTCCTCTCCTCTTCTCCCTTCTCTCCTCTCCTCTTCTCCCCCTCTCCTCTCCTCTTCTCCCTTCTCTCCTCTCCTCTTCTCCCTTCTCTCCTCTTCTCCCCCTCTCCTCTCCTCTTCTCCCTTCTCTCCTCTCCTCTCCCCTTCTCTCACCTCTCCTCTTCTCCTTCTCTCCTCTCCTCTTCTCCCCCTCTCTCTCCTCATCTCCCCCTCCCTCCCCCTCTCCTCTTCTCCCCATCTCCTCTCCTTTTCTGCCCCCTCTCCTCTTCTCCCCCTCCTCTCCTCTTCTCCTCCCTCTCCTCTCCTCATCTCCCCCTCTCCTCTTCTCCCCCTCTCCTCCTCCTCATCTCCCCTCCCCCTCTCCTCTTCTCCCCCTCTCCTCTTCTCCCTTCTCTCCTCTCCTCTTCTCCCTTCTCTCCTCTCCTCTCTTCTCCCCTCTCCTCTTCTCCCTTCTCTCCTCTCCTCTCCTCTCCCTTCTCTCACCTCTCCTCTTCTCCCTTCTCTCCTCTCCTCTTCTCCCCCTCTCCTCTCCTCATCTCCCCTCCCTCTCCTCTCCTCTTCTCCCCCTCCCCTCTCCTTTCTGCCCCTCTCCTCTCCTCTTCTCCCCCTCCTCTCCTCTTCTCCTCCCTCTCCTCTCCTCATCTCCCCCCTCTCCTCTTCTCCTCCATCTCCTCTCCTCTTCTCCCCCCTCTCCTCTTCTCCTCCCTCTCCTCTCCTCTTCTCCCCCTTTACCCTTCTTCTACCCCCCCTTACTTTATTTAATATAAATTAAAGGATGGGAGGGAGACAGAGAGGGGTAGGGGTAGGGAAGTAGGGTAGAGAGGGAGGAGGGGGAGAGAGAGAATATATATTTTATCACTGTCTTCTCACCAGTGATGTCATCATAACCAGTAACCTGTTCCTCTCTTGGCCCAGCCTGACCCTGACATATAGCATCAGGCCTGTTGAGTTGACTTGGGTAACAGACCTCTAGCTTCTACACCACACCCCCCTTCTCCTGCTCTAACATGAGACCTCATCAGTACTCATTTTGGGTGCTGGTACTGTTTCTATTTAGGTGCTGGAACATTAAGCCAATATTCTATAAGAGTTGAACTCAAGCAGTAGAAAGTTAGAGGTGATATTATAGGACACTATGTGAAATGTTGCTGCTCTGTCAGCAGTTTCCTGTGGAGTTTTTCAGTTTGCTGTAGTGTGTTCAACCACTGATCCAAGATAAGTTGCTAAGAAGTTTATCTCACATCAAAGACCTAACGAACGAATGACATAGAAGTCATATAGCTGAGCAGCACGTTCCAGTCTTCAGTCCTCTCTACATGACAGTGACTTGTGTATGTCAGTGGAGCCCCAGTTAGAGACAGACATGATACCTGCAGTGGTACTGATGACCCTGTTGTGGAGCACAGGTAGGATGCTCTTATACTGCTATACACTTGTGACAGTTACTGAGATATGTTTTGATATTGTAAGATATTTTATAATTTGCAGGGTTAGTAAAATAACATACAACTGGAAGCAGACAGTAAAAATGTGTCTCAAAGCAGGACAATGATGTGATCACCTGTAAATGTACTTTACTGTAGTCTAACTGTCCATCTGGGGACAGGCACTAATGTCAGTTAAGTTGTGATGGTGTCATGCATCTGACTGTTGTATATTCAGTGTGTCAATGATTGATTGTATCTGTCTCTATGTAAATGAATGAGAGTATATATGATGTATTATATATTATATTGGTGTTATGTTAGAGTAGGAGAAGGGAGGGTGTAGATGATAGAGGTCTATGAGCTGAGTCAAGATCAACAGGTTCAACACTATACGTCACGAAGAGAGAGAGAACTAGAGAGAGAGAGAGATGAGAAGAGA
>NW_027036089.1:0-12666 GCF_034236695.1 Oncorhynchus nerka
AATCATCATGTTACATACAAGACAGAGTCCTGAATCATCATGTTACATACAAGACAGAGTCCTGAATCATCATGTTACATACAAGACAGAGTCCTGAATCATCATGTTACATACAAGACAGAGTCCTGAATCATCATGTTACATACAAGACAGAGGCCTGAATCATCATGTTACATACAAGACAGAGGGCTGAATCATCATGTTACATACAAGACAGAGGGCTGAATCATCATGTTACATACAAGACAGAGTCCTGAATCATCATGTTACATACAAGACAGAGTCCTGAATCATCATGTTACATACAAGACAGAGTCCTGAATCATCATGTTACATACAAGACAGAGTCCTGAATCATCATGTTACATACAAGACAGAGTCCTGAATCATCATGTTACATACAAGACAGAGTCCTGAATCATCATGTTACATACAAGACAGAGTCCTGAATCATCATGTTACATACAAGACAGAGTCCTGAATCATCATGTTACATACAAGACAGAGTCCTGAATCATCATGTTACATACAAGACAGAGTCCTGAATCATCATGTTACATACAAGACAGAGTCCTGAACCATCATGTTACATACAAGACAGAGTCCTGAATCATCATGTTACATACAAGACAGAGTCCTGAATCATCATGTTACATACAAGACAGAGTCCTGCATCTGAAATGGCTCCCTATATCGTACACTGGTTAAATGTATTGAAGAGATAGTGGACAGGACTCCAACCCATAGTGATGTGAAGGAGGTCATGCTGCTTGCTTAAAGAGCACCACCTTCCTCATGAGTCAGCTCCTAGCGAGGCGCGAACCCAAGACCTCGAACACACGTGACAGGCCACCTGAAGAGTCGTACCGGTCACGCCACAGAACAGCCAGTTATTCGACAGTGCAAGTGGGGACACTTCAGGCTGAGCAGCTACGCCAACTCTGGCATGTATGTGTTCTGGGGTCAGCGGCTGTAAGCGCAGGGCTGGGGTCAGCGGCTGTAAGCGCAGGGCTGGGGTCAGCGGCTGTAAGCGCAGGGCTGGGGTCAGCGGCTGTAACGGCAGGGCTGGGGTCAGCGGCTGTAACGGCAGGGCTGGGGTCAGCGGCTGTAAGCGCAGGGCTGGGGTCAGCGGCTGTAAGCGCAGGGCTGGGGTCAGCGGCTGTAACGGCAGGGCTGGGGTCAGCGGCTGTAACGGCAGGGCTTGGGTCAGCGGCTGTAAGCGCAGGGCTGGGGTCAGCTGCCGTTTGACCAGGGTCCATAGGGAATAGTGTGCCATTTGGTAGATCAGACTAGAAGGCACTACTAAATATACAGTACACACACAACTACATAGACTTTCCTCTCTTCTTCACAAGTCTCTCAATGTTCTCTTTTTCATCAGTCACACTTGGGATTCTCTTCCTTTCCTCTCCTTTCTTTCTGCCTGAAAGTGGGAGAAGATTTAACACAGTCCATTCCAGATATTCCACTCCAGACATTATTATGGGCCATCCTCCCCTCAGCAGCCTCCTCTGACAGAGGGAAGAGGGTTATTTTTGTGTTCTCCTTAGCTGGTGAAGGAGAGGAGGTGTCTTGGTTAAAGTCTGTTTCTGCAGTTTGATCTGGTCTGATCCGGTTTGGGTCAGGTGGAAACTCATTTCATGGAGGGCCTAGTGTCCTCTGGTTTTTCCTTTCAGTTAAGACCTGGACAACCAGGTGAGGGGAGTTCCTTACTAATTACTGACCTTAATTCATCAATCAAGTACAAGGGAGTGAAAACCAGCAGACACTCGGCCGTCGGTGGAATGAGTTTGTCCCGTTGTGGACTGGGGGGGTAAAGCCGGTCTAGGACGGGCTAGCAGGCAATGCTTCACTAAAGGATGTGTATACAGTACAAATAGTAGGACTAGACTGGTTTGGGCTGGCTGGGTTCAGTCTGACCCGGGTCGTGTTTGAACCATTTAGAGCTGGTTAGGACAGGGGTTCCCAAACTTTTTTGTTCCGTGACCCCATTTTGTCCTTAAAAAAAAGGTGATGAAATCAACAGCCGATGTTTGGTTCTTAAACTGGGACTATAACCGACTATTACAAATCAATTGACAGTTCATTTGACAGTGTTTCAATATGAAGGATTGTTTGAAGTGACAAATGCATCAGAAAGGTATTGGGAAGTTCAGAAGATCATCAGCCAATCATTTAGTTTGATCTGCTGAGTAGAAATGAACACCAGTGATTGTTGTTTTTCCTCCAGTCTGATTTTAGTGCCTGGTCTTGTCCACTCTGTTCTGAGGCTTCTGGGCTTTGAGGAGGGAAACCGGTGATTAAACCATTCAAAAGATAGGAGGAAAGAAAACCAAAACCGCTCTCACTATGACAACGGCATCTAGCAGCTACCGGAGGTTACTGACTTAACCCCAGTTCTATGAACCAAACGCAATTTAAAACAAATAGTTATTTCAGAGTTTCTCTAGTTTGAGAAACTCTGGGTTAGGATCAGTTTTGGGACAGCTGGGTCTAGTTTGAACTAGTTTGATCTGGTTACTGTGCTGCCTGGGCCGTGTCCCCGGCCTGCTCTCCCTGGCTTTTCATCGCCTCAAACACCGCAATCTCCTTGGCCTCCTTCTTCTGGTTCCTTGCCTCAAACAGCAGCCTGGAGAGAGACAATCAAACCAACTTCGTTTTTGTATAGTGCATTTGGTACAATGTAACAATACAATAAAACCAAATAAGGAGGGAGAGAGGTGGGGAGGAGGTAGGGAGGAGGTGGGGGGAGGAGGTAGGGAGAGGGGATGGGGAGGAGGTGGGGATGAGGGATGGGGAGGAGGGTAGGGAGAGAGGTGGGGAGAGAGGTGGGGAGAGAGGTGGGGAGAGGGTGGGGAGGAGGTGGGGAGAAGGTGGGGAGGAGGTGGGGAGGAGGTGGGGAGAAGGTTAGGAGAGAGGTGGGGAGGAGGTGGGGAGGAGGTGGGGAGGAGGTGGGGAGAAGGTGGGGAGGAGGTGGGAAGGAGGTGGGAAGGAGGTGGGGAGAGGGGTGTGGAGGAGGTTGGGAGAGAGAGGGATGGAAAAATAACCAAACGAGTGAGAAAAAGATGAGGGACAAGGAGAGACAAAGGTAGACAGTGATAGATGGGTGAGAGAGATGGGGAGAGAGATGGGTGAGAGAGATGGGGAGACAGATGGGTGAGAGAGATGGGTGAGAGAGATGGGGAGACAGATGGGTGAGACAGATGGGGAGAGAGATGGGTGAGAGAGATGGGGAGACAGATGGGTGAGAGAGATGGGGAGACAGATGGGTGAGACAGATGGGTGAGAGAGATGGGGAGACAGATGGGTGAGAGAGATGGGGAGACAGATGGGTGAGAGAGATGGGGAGACAGATGGGTGAGAGAGATGGGGAGAGAGATGGGTGAGAGAGATGGGGAGACAGATGGGGAGACAGATGGGTGAGAGAGATGGGAAGACAGATGGGTGAGAGAGATGGGGAGACAGATGGGTGAGAGAGATGGGGAGACAGATGGGTGAGAGAGATGGGGAGACAGATGGGTGAGAGAGATGGGAAGACAGATGGGTGAGAGAGATGGGAAGACAGATGGGTGAGAGAGATGGGGAGACAGATGGGTGAGAGAGATGGGGAGACAGATGGGTGAGAGAGATGGGGAGACAGATGGGTGAGAGAGATGGGGAGACAGATGGGTGAGAGAGATGGGGAGACAGATGGGTGAGAGAGATGGGGAGACAGATGGGTGAGAGAGATGGGTGAGAGAGATAGTGAGACAGATGGGTGAGACAGATGGGTGAGAGAGATGGGTGAGAGAGATGGGTGAGACAGATGGGTGAGACAGATGGGTGAGAGAGATGGGTGAGACAGATGGGTGAGAGAGATGGGTGAGAGAGATGGGGGAGAGAGATGGGGAGAGAGATGGGGAGAGATGGTGAGAGAGATGGGTGAGAGAGATGGGTGAGAGAGATGGGGAGACAGATGGGTGAGAGAGATGGGGAGACAGATGGGTGAGAGAGATGGGGAGACAGATGGGGAGACAGATGGGTGAGAGAGATGGGAAGACAGATGGGTGAGAGAGATGGGGAGACAGATGGGTGAGAAAGATGGGGAGACAGATGGGAGACAGATGGGTGAGAGAGATGGGGAGACAGATGGGTGAGAGAGATGGGTGAGAGAGATGGGGAGACAGATGGGTGAGAGAGATGGGGAGACAGATGGGTGAGACAGATGGGTGAGAGAGATGGGTGAGAGAGATGGGGAGACAGATGGGGAGACAGATGGGGGAGACAGATGGGGAGACAGATGGGTGAGACAGATGGGTGAGACAGATGGGGAGACAGATGGGTGAGAGAGATGGGGAGACAGATGGGTGAGAAAGATGGGGAGACAGATGGGAAGACAGATGGGTGAGAGAGATGGGAGAGACAGATGGGTGAGAGAGATGGGAGACAGATGGGTGAGAGAGATGGGGAGACAGATGGGTGAGAGAGATGGGGAGACAGATGGGTGAGAGAGATGGGGAGACAGATGGGTGAGAGAGATGGGGAGACAGATGGGTGAGAGAGATGGGGAGACAGATGGGTGAGAGAGATGGGTGAGAGAGATAGTGAGACAGATGGGTGAGACAGATGGGTGAGAGAGATGGGTGAGAGAGATGGGTGAGACAGATGGGTGAGAGAGATGGGTGAGACAGATGGGTGAGAGAGATGGGTGAGAGAGATGGGGGAGAGAGATGGGGGAGAGATGGTGAGAGAGATGGGTGAGAAAGATGGGGAGACAGATGGGGAGACAGATGGGTGAGAGAGATGGGGAGACAGATGGGTGAGAGAGATGGGTGAGAGAGATGGGGAGACAGATGGGTGAGAGAGATGGGGAGACAGATGGGTGAGACAGATGGGTGAGAGAGATGGGGAGACAGATGGGGGAGACAGATGGGGAGACAGATGGGGAGACAGATGGGGAGACAGATGGGTGAGACAGATGGGTGAGACAGATGGGGAGACAGATGGGTGAGAAAGATGGGGAGACAGATGGGGAGACAGATGGGTGAGAGAGATGGGGAGACAGATGGGTGAGAGAGATGGGGAGACAGATGGGTGAGACAGATGGGTGAGAGAGATGGGGAGACAGATGGGTGAGACAGATGGGTGAGAGAGATGGGGAGACAGATGGGTGAGAGAGATGGGGAGACAGATGGGTGAGAGAGATGGGGAGACAGATGGGTGAGAGAGATGGGGAGAGAGATGGGTGAGACAGATGGGGAGACAGATGGGGAGACAGATGGGTGAGAGAGATGGGGAGACAGATGGGTGAGACAGATGGGTGAGAGAGATGGGTGAGAGAGATGGGGGAGACAGATGGGTGAGAGAGATGGGTGAGAGAGATGGGTGAGAGAGATGGGTGAGAGAGATGGGTGAGAGAGATGGGTGAGACAGATGGGTGAGACAGATGGGTGAGACAGATGGGTGAGACAGATGGGTGAGACAGATGGGTGGAGAGATGGGGAGACAGATGGGTGAGAGAGATGGGTGAGAGAGATGGGTGACAGATGGGGTGAGAGAGATGGGAGACAGATGGGTGAGAGAGATGGTAAGAGACAGATGGGTGAGACAGATGGGTGAGAGAGATGGGTGAGACAGATGGGTGAGACAGATGGGGTGAGACAGATGGGTGAGACAGATGGGTGAGACAGATGGGGTGAGACAGATGGGTGAGAGAGATGGGTGAGAGAGATGGGTGAGAGAGATGTGAGAGAGATGGGTGAGAGATGGGGAGACAGATGGGTGAGAGATGGAGACAGGGGAGGGGTGAGAGAGAGATGGGGAGACAGATGGGTGAGAGAGATGGGTAAGAGAGATGGGTGAGAGATGGGTGAGAGAGAGATGGGAAGACAGATGGGTGGAGAGAGATGGGGAGACAGATGGGTGAGAGGATGGGGAGACAGATGGGTGAGAGAGATGGGGAGACAGATGGGTGAGAGGAGATGGGGAGTATTAGATGGGGAGACAGAGATGGGTGAGAGAGATGGGGAGACAGATGGGTGAGAGAGATGGGGAGACAGATGGGTGAGAAAGATGGGGAGACAGATGGGTGAGAGAGATGGGGAGACAGATGGGGAGAGAGATGGGTGAGACAGATGGGTGAGAGAGATGGGTGAGAGAGATGGGTGAGAGAGATGGGTGAGAGAGATGGGGAGACAGATGGGTGAGACAGATGGGTGAGAGAGATGGGGAGACAGATGGGTGAGAGAGATGGGGAGACAGATGGGTGAGAGAGATGGGGAGAGAGATGGGTGAGACAGATGGGGAGACAGATGGGTGAGAGAGATGGGTGAGAGAGATGGGTGAGACAGATGGGTGAGACAGATGGGTGAGAGAGATGGGTGAGAGAGATGGGTGAGACAGATGGGTGAGAGAGATGGGTGAGACAGATGGGTGAGAGAGATGGGTGAGACAGATGGGTGAGAGAGATGGGGAGAGAGATGGGGAGAGAGATGGGGAGAGAGATGGGGAGACAGATGGGTGAGAGAGATGGGTGAGAGAGATGGGGAGACAGATGGGTGAGAGAGATGGGGGAGAGAGATGGGTGAGAGAGAGATGGGGGAGACAGATGGGAGACAGATGGGGACACAGATGGGGAGACAGGGTGAGACAGATGGGTGAGACAGATGGCAAGAGACAGATGGGTGAGAGAGATGGGGAGACAGATTAAGGAGAGAGATGAGACAGACGGGGCAGGAAGAGATGGGGAGACAGATGGTGAGAGATGGGGAGACAGATGGTGAGAGGAGATGGGGAGACAGATGGGTGAGAGAGATGGGGGAGACAGATGGGTGAGAGAGATGGGGAGACAGATGGGTGAGAGAGATGGGTGAGAGAGATGGGGAGACAGATGGGTGAGAGAGATGGGGAGACAGATGGGTGAGAGAGATGGGAGACAGATGGGTAGAGAGATGGAGAGACAGATGGGTGAGAGAGATGGGGAGACAGATGGGTGAGAGAGATGGGGAGACAGATGGGTGAGAAGATGGGAGACAGATGGGTGAGAAGAGATGGGGAGAGAGATGGGTGAGAGAGATGGGGAGACAGATGGGTGAGAGAGATGGGTGAGAGAGATGGGGAGACAGATGGGTGAGACAGATGGGTGAGAGAGATGGGTGAGACAGATGGGTGAGACAGATGGGTGAGACAGATGGGTGAGAGAGATGGGTGAGAGAGATGGGTGAGAGAGATGGGGAGACAGATGGGTGAGACAGATGGGTGAGACAGATGGGTGAGAGATGGGTGAGAGAGATGGGTGAGAGAGATGGGTGAGAGAGATGGGTGAGAGAGATGGGTGAGAGAGATGGGTGAGAGATGGGGAGAGGTGGGGAGAGATGGGGAGACAGATGGGTGAGAGAGATGGTGGAGACAGATGGGTAGACAGATGGAGAACAGATGGGGAGACAGATGGGGAGAGAGATGGGTAGAGAGATGGTGAGACAGATGGGTGAGAGAGATGGGGGAGACAGATGGGTGAGAGAGATGGGGAGACAGATGGGTGAGAGAGATGGGTGAGAGAGATGGGGAGACAGATGGGTGAGAGAGATGGGGAGACAGATGGGTGAGAGAGATGGGTGAGACAGATGGGTGAGACAGATGGGTGAGAGAGATGGGTGAGAGAGATGGGTGAGACAGATGGGTGAGAGAGATGGGTGAGACAGATGGGTGAGACAGATGGGTGAGACAGATGGGTGAGAGAGATGGGTGAGAGAGATGGGTGAGAGAGATGGGTGAGAGAGATGGGGAGACAGATGGGTGAGAGAGATGGGGAGACAGATGGGTGAGAGAGATGGGGAGACAGATGGGTGAGAGAGATGGGTGAGAGAGATGGGTGAGAGAGATGGGTGAGAGAGATGGGAAGACAGATGGGTGAGAGAGATGGGTGAGACAGATGGGTGAGAGAGATGGGGAGACAGATGGGTGAGAGAGATGGGGAGACAGATGGGGAGACAGATGGGTGAGAGAGATGGGAAGACAGATGGGTGAGAGAGATGGGGAGACAGATGGGTGAGAAAGATGGGGAGACAGATGGGGAGACAGATGGGTGAGAGAGATGGGGAGACAGATGGGGAGAGAGATGGGTGAGACAGATGGGTGAGAGAGATGGGTGAGAGAGATGGGTGAGAGAGATGGGGAGACAGATGGGTGAGACAGATGGGTGAGAGAGATGGGGAGACAGATGGGTGAGAGAGATGGGGAGACAGATGGGTGAGAGAGATGGGGAGAGAGATGGGTGAGACAGATGGGTGAGACAGATGGGTGAGAGAGATGGGTGAGAGAGATGGGTGAGACAGATGGGTGAGACAGATGGGTGAGAGAGATGGGTGAGAGAGATGGGTGAGACAGATGGGTGAGAGAGATGGGTGAGAGAGATGGGTGAGAGAGATGGGTGAGAGAGATGGGTGAGAGAGATGGGTGAGAGAGATGGGAGAGAGATGGGGAGACAGATGGGTGAGAGAGATGGGGAGACAGATGGGTGAGAGAGATGGGTGAGAGAGATGGGTGAGAGAGATGGGGAGACAGATGGGGAGACAGATGGGGAGACAGATGGGGAGACAGATGGGTGAGACAGATGGGTGAGACAGATGGGTGAGACAGATGGGTGAGACAGATGGGTGAGACAGATGGGTGAGACAGATGGGTGAGAGAGATGGGGAGAAAGATGGGGAGACAGATGGGGAGACAGATGGGTGAGAGAGATGGGGAGACAGATGGGTGAGAGAGATGGGGAGACAGATGGGTGAGACAGATGGGTGAGAGAGATGGGTGAGAGAGATGGGGAGACAGATGGGTGAGACAGATGGGTGAGACAGATGGGTGAGACAGATGGGTGAGACAGATGGGTGAGAGAGATGGGGAGACAGATGGGTGAGAGAGATGGGGAGACAGATGGGTGAGAGAGATGGGGAGACAGATGGGTGAGAGAGATGGGGAGACAGATGGGTGAGAGAGATGGGGAGACAGATGGGTGAGAGAGATGGGGAGACAGATGGGTGAGAGAGATGGGGAGACAGATGGGTGAGAGAGATGGGGAGACAGATGGGTGAGAGAGATGGGGAGAGAGATGGGTGAGAGAGATGGGGAGACAGATGGGGAGACAGATGGGTGAGAGAGATGGGAAGACAGATGGGTGAGAGAGATGGGGAGACAGATGGGTGAGAGAGATGGGGAGACAGATGGGTGAGAGAGATGGGGAGACAGATGGGTGAGAGAGATGGGGAGAGAGATGGGTGAGAGAGATGGGGAGACAGATGGGTGAGAAAGATGGGGAGACAGATGGGGAGACAGATGGGTGAGAGAGATGGGGAGACAGATGGGTGAGACAGATGGGTGAGAGAGATGGGTGAGAGAGATAGGGAGACAGATGGGTGAGACAGATGGGTGAGAGAGATGGGGAGACAGATGGGTGAGAGAGATGGGGAGACAGATGGGTGAGAGAGATGGGGAGACAGATGGGTGAGAGAGATGGGGAGAGATGGGTGAGAGAGATGGGTGAGAGAGATGGGGAGACAGATGGGTGAGAGAGATGGGTGAGAGAGATGGGGAGACAGATGGGTGAGAGAGATGGGGAGACAGATGGGTGAGAGAGATGGGGAGACAGATGGGTGAGAGAGATGGGGAGACAGATGGGTGAGAAAGATGGGGAGACAGATGGGTGAGAGAGATGGGGAGACAGATGGGTGAGAGAGATGGGGAGACAGATGGGTGAGAGAGATGGGGAGAGAGATGGGTGAGAGAGATGGGGAGACAGATGGGTGAGAAAGATGGGGAGACAGATGGGGAGACAGATGGGGAGACAGATGGGTGAGAGAGATGGGTGAGAGAGATGGGGAGACAGATGGGTGAGACAGATGGGTGAGAGAGATGGGTGAGAGAGATGGGGAGACAGATGGGTGAGACAGATGGGTGAGAGAGATGGGTGAGAGAGATGGGTGAGAGAGATGGGTGAGAGAGATGGGTGAGAGAGATGGGTGAGAGAGATGGGTGAGAGAGATGGGTGAGAGAGATGGGGAGAGAGATGGGGAGACAGATGGGTGAGAGAGATGGGGAGACAGATGGGGAGACAGATGGGGAGACAGATGGGGAGACAGATGGGGAGACAGATGGGGAGACAGATGGGGAGAGAGATGGGGAGACAGATGGGTGAGAGAGATGGGTGAGACAGATGGGTGAGAGAGATGGGTGAGAGAGATGGGGAGACAGATGGGGGAGACAGATGGGGAGACAGATGGGGAGACAGATGGGTGAGACAGATGGGTGAGACAGATGGGTGAGACAGATGGGGAGACAGATGGGTGAGAGAGATGGGGAGACAGATGGGTGAGAAAGATGGGGAGACAGGATGGGGAGACAGATGGGTGGAGATGGGAGACAGATGGGTGAGAGAGATGGGGAGACAGATGGGTGAGACAGATGGGTGAGAGAGATGGGTGAGAGAGATGGGGAGACAGATGGGTGAGACAGATGGGTGAGACAGATGGGTGAGACAGATGGGTGAGACAGATGGGTGAGAGAGATGGGGAGACAGATGGAGTGAGAGAGATGGGTGAGACAGATGGGTGAGAAGATGGGGAGACAGATGGGTGAGAGAGATGGGGAGACAGATGGGTGAGAGAGATGGGGAGACAGATGCGTAGAGAGAGATGGGTGAGACAGATGGGTGAGACAGATGGGTGAGACAGATGGGGAGACAGATGGGTGAGAGAGATGGGGAGACAGATGGAGTGAGACAGATGAGGAGAGAGATCGGGTGAGACAGATCGGGGAGACAGATGGAGGAGACGAGATGGGTGAGACAGATGGGTGAGAGAGATGGGTGAGAGAGATGGGTGAGACAGATGGGTGAGAGAGATGGGTGAGAGAGATGGGTGAGAGAGATGGGTGAGAGAGATGGGTGAGACAGATGGGTGAGACAGATGGGTGAGAGAGATGGGTGAGAGATGGGTGAGAGAGATGGGTGAGACAGATGGGTGAGACAGATGGGGAGACAGATGGGTGAGACAGATGGGTGAGACAGGATGGGGAGACAGATGGGTGAGAGAGATGGGTGAGAGAGATGGGTGAGACAGATGGGTGAGAGAGATGGGTGAGAGAGATGGGTGAGAGAGATGGGTGAGACAGATGGGTGAGACAGATGGGTGAGAGAGATGGGTGAGAGAGATGGGTGAGAGAGATGGGGAGACAGATGGGTGAGAGAGATGGGTGAGAGAGATGGGGAGACAGATGGGTGAGAGAGATGGGTGAGAGAGATGGGTGAGAGAGATGGGGAGACAGATGGGTGAGAGAGATGGGGAGACAGATGGGTGAGAGAGATGGGGAGACAGATGGGGAGACAGATGGGTGAGAGAGATGGGGAGACAGATGGGTGAGAGAGATGGGGAGACAGATGGGTGAGAGAGATGGGGAGACAGATGGGTGAGAGAGATGGGTGAGACAGATGGGTGAGACAGATGGGTGAGAGAGATGGGTGAGAGAGATGGGTGAGACAGATGGGTGAGACAGATGGGTGAGACAGATGGGTGAGACAGATGGGTGAGACAGATGGGTGAGACAGATGGGTGAATCTGAGACAGATGGGTGAGACAGATGGGTGAGACAGATGGGTGAGAGAGATGGGTGAGACAGATGGGTGAGACAGATGGGTGAGAGAGGCCCTTACCGGTTCTTGATGATTCTCTGTACGATGTCATCGGTGGTCAAACCGTTACCACTGTTTACTGTACGGAAGATACCTCTCTTCTTAGGCTCCTGGGACACACACACACACACACACACACACACACACACACGCATGACCAAACATGCAATCACACAAAAAGACACACACACGAATACTGCAAAACAGACAAACACACATAAACAAACACAGACACACAGTCAGTACTCACAGCATAAGGGTCTGCAGTGTCCCTGTCAGGAAACACCTCTGTCTTCCCATGACACACCAGGTCCACCTACAAGTGTGACATCATAGATCATGAGTATAGTCAATAGGATCAATTATATAACCTACATGATTTATCATAAATATCTATGGTATAACAGGAAGTGACATGGTCATTTAAAATATGATCAATAATATCTATGGTATAACAGGAAGTGACATGGTCAATTAAAATATGAGCAATAATATCTATGGTATAACAGGAAGTGACATGGTCAATTAACATATGATCAATAATATCTATGGTATAACAGGAAGTGACATGGGGGGAAAGGGAGGGAGAGCGTAGAGGGGGAGAGAGAGCGAGAGGGGGAGAGAGAGAGGGGAGCGAGGAGAGAGAGGGGGAGCGAGGGGGAGAGAGAGAACGAGGAGGAGAGAGGGGGAGAGAGAAGGAGAGCCTGTTATTCATGCACATATTGTCTATGTCTGCACAAGGCCTGCTGTCTATGCATATACCTGCCTGGCGCATACATATTCGTTACTCTGGCATATATTTGTCTATGCATATGTTTGCCTGGCACGGTGCATATTATTGTCTGCTCATGCATATATACTTGTTTATGCATATATATTCTGTTTAAGAGAGAGCCATATTTGTGTATATATATTTAAATAATTTGTAAAGAGAGAGAGCAGCGAGGGTGAGAGAGGGGGAGAGAGAAAGGAGTGAGCCATATTTATGCATATATACTATGCATATATCT
>NW_027036090.1:0-5000 GCF_034236695.1 Oncorhynchus nerka
GGGGAACAGTGGGTTAACTGCCTTGTTCAGGGGAACAGTGGGTTAACTGCCTTGTTCAGGGAACAGTGGGTTAACTGCCTTGTTCAGGGAACAGTGGGTTAACTGCCTTGTTCAGGGGAACAGTGGGTTAACTGCCTTGTTCAGGGGAACAGTGGGTTAACTGCCTTGTTCAGGGGAACAGTGGGTTAACTGCCTTGTTCAGGGGAACAGTGGGTTAACTGCCTTGTTCAGGGGAACAGTGGGTTAACTGCCTTGTTCAGGGGAACAGTGGGTTAACTGCCTTGTTCAGGGACAGAACGACAGATTGTTACCTTGTCAGCTCGGGGATTCGATCTAGCAACCTTTACGGTTATTGGCCCAACGCTCTAACCACTAGGCTGGTACCAAATTCCCTTTATAGTGCACTGTGTTAAACAAGGTTGTGCACTATAACAAGGAATAGGATGCCATTTAGAGTTTGACTGATAGGTTTGCAAAATGCTGGTAAGCAAAGAAAATGTGGAATCCTCCAACTAGGATTTCTGGAAAACCTGGGGATTTGGGGAAAGTTACCAAAATTGTGCAACATTCACCTTGAATATGAGGTCAACGGCTGAGAAGCGACAGCACCTGGTTTCTCTAAAGAGAGAGAGCGAGAGAGAGAGAGAGACAGAGCAAGCTGCTGGCCTGGGCTACAGACCGATCAAAAGACTGATTGCTTCTGCATTAACTTCATTCAAGAATTCGATTTGCGGTGGCATGGCTGTTCAAATAAAGGACAGAGGCTGGAGTGAACTAAAATGGATCTGCTCTCTTCCTGCCAAAGTCAATCTCACCTGGAAGGACAAACAGAGGTGCCGTAGATTCCTCTAGATACTCAGGACTCCTCTCCACTTCAGGGGACAGAAGGACAGAGTTAATGCCAAACTCTACTGTGGTGTGTGTGTGTTGACTCTACTGTGGTGTGTGTTGACTCTACTGTGGTGTGTGTTGACTCTACTGTGGTGTGTGTTGACTCTACTGTGGTGTGTGTGTTGACTCTACTGTGGTGTGTGTGTTGACTCTACTGTGGTGTGTGTGTGTTGACTCTACTGTGGTGTGTGTGTGTTGACTCTACTGTGGTGTGTGTGTGTTGACTCTACTGTGGTGTGTGTGTTGACTACTGTGGTGTGTGTGTGTTGACTCTACTGTGGTGTGTGTGTGTTGACTCTACTGTGGTGTGTGTGTGTTGACTCTACTGTGGTGTGTTGACTCTACTGTGGTGTGTGTGTGTTGACTCTACTGTGGTGTGTGTGTGTTGACTCTACTGTGGTGTGTGTGTGTTGACTCTACTGTGGTGTGTGTGTGTTGACTCTACTGTGGTGTGTGTGTTGACTCTACTGTGGTGTGTGTGTTGACTCTACTGTGGTGTGTGTTAACTCTACTGTGGTGTGTGTGTGTTGACTCTACTGTGGTGTGTGTGTGTTGACTCTACTGTGGTGTGTGTTGACTCTACTGTGGTGTGTGTGTTGACTCTACTGTGGTGTGTGTGTTGACTCTACTGTGGTGTGTGTGTGTTGACTCTACTGTGGTGTGTGTGTGTTGACTCTACTGTGGTGTGTGTGTGTTGACTCTACTGTGGTGTGTGTGTGTTGACTCTACTGTGGTGTGTGTGTTGACTCTACTGTGGTGTGTGTGTGTTGACTCTACTGTGGTGTGTGTGTTGACTACTGTGGTGTGTGTGTGTTGACTCTACTGTGGTGTGTGTGTGTTGACTCTACTGTGGTGTGTGTGTGTGTTGACTCTACTGTGGTGTGTGTGTGTTGACTCTACTGTGGTGTGTGTGTGTTGACTCTACTGTGGTGTGTGTGTGTTGACTCCACTGTGTGTGTGACTCACTGTGTGTGTGGACTCTACTGTGGTGTGTGTTGACTCTACTGTGGTGTGTGTTGACTCTACTGTGGTGTGTGTGTTGACTCTACTGTGGTGTGTGTGTGTTGACTCTACTGTGGTGTGTGTGTGTGACTCTACTGTGGTGTGTGTGTTGACTCTACTGTGGTGTGTGTGTTGACTCTACTGTGGTGTGTGTGTGTTGACTCTACTGTGGTGTGTGTGTGTTGACTCTACTGTGGTGTGTGTGTGTTGACTCTACTGTGGTGTGTGTGTGTTGACTCTACTGTGGTGTGTGTGTTGACTACTGTAGTGTGTGTTGACTCTACTGTGTGTGTGTTGACTCTACTGTGGTGTGTGTGTGTTGACTCTACTGTGGTGTGTGTGTGTTGACTCTACTGTGTGTGTGTGTGTTGACTCTACTGTGGTGTGTGTGTTGACTCTACTGTGGTGTGTGTGTGTTGACTCTACTGTGGTGTGTGTGTTGACTCTACTGTGGTGTGTGTTAACTCTACTGTGGTGTGTGTGTGTTGACTCTACTGTGGTGTGTGTGTTGACTCTACTGTGGTGTGTGTGTCTTGACTCTACTGTGGTGTGTGTGTCTTGACTCTACTGTGGTGTGTGTGTGTTGACTCTACTGTGGTGTGTGTGTGTTGACTCTACTATGGTGTGTGTTGACTCTACTGTGGTGTGTGTTGACTCTACTGTGGTGTGTGTGTTGACTCTACTGTGGTGTGTGTGTGTTGACTCTACTGTGGTGTGTGTGTTGACTCTACTGTGGTGTGTGTGTGTTGACTCTACTGTGGTGTGTGTGTGTTGACTCTACTGTGGTGTGTGTGTGTTGACTCTACTGTGGTGTGTGTGTGTTGACTCTACTGTGGTGTGTGTTGACTCTACTGTGGTGTGTGTTGACTCTACTGTGGTGTGTGTTGACTCTACTGTGGTGTGTGTGTTGACTCTACTGTGGTGTGTGTGTGTTGACTCTACTGTGGTGTGTGTGTGTTGACTCTACTGTGGTGTGTGTGTGTTGACTCTACTGTGGTGTGTGTGTGTTGACTCTACTGTGGTGTGTGTGTGTTGACTCTACTGTGGTGTGTGTGTGTTAACTCTACTGTGGTGTGTGTGTGTTAACTCCACTGTGGTGTGTGTGTGTTAACTCCACTGTGGTGTGTGTGTGTGTGTGTGTGTGTTACTCCACTGTGATGTGTGTTGACTCTACTGTGGTGTGTGTGTGTGTGTGTGTGTTGACTCCACTGTGATGTGTGTGTGTGTGTGTTGACTCCACTGTGATGTGTGTGTGTGTGTGTTGACTCCACTGTGATGTGTGTGTGTGTGTTGACTCCACTGTGATGTGTGTGTGTGTGTGTTGACTCCACTGTGATGTGTGTGTGTGTGTGTTGACTCCACTGTGATGTGTGTGTGTGTGTGTGTGTGTGTGTGTTGACTCCACTGTGATGTGTGTGTGTGTGTGTGTGTTGACTCCACTGTGATGTGTGTGTGTGTGTGTGTGTTGACTCCACTGTGATGTGTGTGTGTGTGTGTGTTGACTCCACTGTGATGTGTGTGTGTGTGTGTGTGTTGACTCCACTGTGATGTGTGTGTGTGTGTGTGTTGACTCCACTGTGATGTGTGTGTGTGTGTGTGTGTTGACTCCACTGTGATGTGTGTGTGTGTGTGTGTGTTGACTCCACTGTGATGTGTGTGTGTGTGTGTGTGTGTGTTGACGCCACTGTGATGTGTGTGTGTGTTGACTCCACTGTGATGTGTGTGTGTGTGTGTTGACTCCACTGTGATGTGTGTGTTGACTCCACTGTGATGTGTGTGTGTGTGTGTGTGTGTGTGTGTGTGTGTGTGTGTGTGTGTGTGTGTGTGTGTGTGTGTAAGTCGCTCTGGATAAGAGCGTCTGCTAAATGACTTAAATGTAAAATGTAAATGTTGACGCCACTGTGATGTGTGTGTGTGTGTGTTGACTCCACTGTGATGTGTGTGTGTGTGTGTTGACTCCACTGTGATGTGTGTGTGTGTGTGTGTTGACTCCACTGTGATGTGTGTGTGTGTGTGTTGACTCCACTGTGATGTGTGTGTGTGTGTGTGTGTGTGTGTGTGTGTGTGTGTGTGTTGACGCCACTGTGATGTGTGTGTGTGTGTGTGTGTTGACTCCACTGTGATGTGTGTGTGTGTGTGTTGACTCCACTGTGATGTGTGTGTGTGTGTGTGTGTTGACTCCACTGTGATGTGTGTGTGTGTGTGTGTGTGTTGACTCCACTGTGATGTGTGTGTGTGTGTGTTGACTCCACTGTGATGTGTGTGTGTCTGTGTTGACTCCACTGTGATGTGTGTGTGTCTGTGTTGACTCCACTGTGATGTGTGTGTGTGTGTGTGTGTGTGTGTGTGTGTGTGTTGACTCCACTGTGATGTGTGTGTGTGTGTGTTGACTCCACTGTGATGTGTTTGTGTGTGTGTTGACTCCACTGTGATGTGTGTGTGTGTGTGTGTTGACTCCACTGTGATGTGTGTGTGTGTGTGTTGACTCCACTTTGATGTGTGTGTGTGTGTGTTGACTCCACTGTGATGTGTGTGTGTGTGTGTGTTGACGCCACTGTGATGTGTGTGTGTGTGTGTGTGTGTTGACTCCACTGTGATGTGTGTGTGTGTGTGTGTGTTGACTCCACTGTGATGTGTGTGTGTTGACTCCACTGTGATGTGTGTGTGTCTGTGTTGACTCCACTGTGATGTGTGTGTGTCTGTGTTGACTCCACTGTGATGTGTGTGTGTGTGTGTGTGTGTGTGTGTGTGTGTGTGTGTGTGTGTGTGTGTGTTGACTCCACTGTGATGTGTGTGTGTGTGTGTTGACTCCACTGTGATGTGTTTGTGTGTGTGTTGACTCCACTGTGATGTGTGTGTGTGTGTGTGTTGACTCCACTGTGATGTGTGTGTGTGTGTGTTGACTCCACTTTGATGTGTGTGTGTGTGTGTTGACTCCACTGTGATGTGTGTGTGTGTGTGTGTTGACGCCACTGTGATGTGTGTGTGACTCCACTGTGATGTGTGTGTGACTCCACTGTGATGTGTGTGTGTGTGTGTGACTCCACTGTGATGTGTGTGTGTGTTGACGCCACTGTGATGTGTGTGTGTGTGTGTTGACTCCACTG
>NW_027036090.1:7500-12667 GCF_034236695.1 Oncorhynchus nerka
GGGACGCAGACCTCATCACACCGGGATGGCTGGGGGGGAAAAACCCTCATTTTTTCTGTGTTAACTGCTGTCTCCACAGCTTCCACATATACGTACAATCAGTTACTGTAGATTTCATACGGACCAACCCATTTCGTGCCAATTCTTACGGCTCGCTGTCAAATCTGTCTCCAGTTATCAAAACAGACAGTTGACACCATTTCAGTTGGAATTTATAAGGATATGAAATGTATGGAATGAACACATGCACTATGCAAGACGTTCGCTTAAATGATACACGTTTGATGTCTGTTAATCCGATGACTTGCAAAGGAAGTGCTTTTTCCTCCTCCCTGACACACCAGACTAGTCATCTGGAATCATCATCTCTTATTGGGCACGTCAACACAATCTTTCCCTCTATCGTGATATTTTTTTTTAATTCGGCATGAAGATCAAGGCTTGCCAAAAGCACCATGTTCCCTATATATAAATGTGATCCCCAGTTAGTGCAGCTGCCGATGAGGATCCTCATAAATACCAAATATTGCACAATTTTTTCAATGCGCTCTGATCAAAAGTAGTGCACTTCATAGGGAATAGGGTGCTATAGTAGTGTACTAAATAGGGAATAGGCTGCTATAGTAGTGTACCAAATAGTGAATAGGGTGCTATAGTAGTGCACTTCATAGGGAATAGGGTGCTGTAGTAGTGTACTAAATAGGGAATAGGGTGCTATAGTAGTGCACTTCATAGGGAATAGGGTGCTGTAGTAGTGTACTAAATAGGGAATAGGGTGCTATAGTAGTGTACTTCATAGGGAATAGGGTGCTATAGTAGTGTACTAAATAGGGAATAGGGTGCTATAGTAGTGCACTTCATAGGGAATAGGGTGCTATAGTAGTGTACTTCATAGGGAATAGGGTGCTGTAGTAGTGTACTAAATAGGGAATAGGGTGCTATAGTAGTGTACTTCATAGGGAATAGGGTGCTATAGTAGTGTACTAAATGGGGAGTAGGGTGCTATAGCAGTGTACTAAATGGGGAATAGGGTGCTATAGTAGTGTACTAAATAGGGAATAGGGTGCTATTGTAGTGCACTTCATAGGGAATAGGGTGCTGTAGTAGTGTACTAAATAGGGAATAGGGTGCTATAGTAGTGCACTTCATAGGGAATAGGGTGCTGTAGTAGTGTACTAAATAGGGAATAGGGTGCTATAGTAGTGCACTTCATAGGGAATAGGGTGCTGTAGGAGTGTACTAAATAGGGAATAGGGTGCTATAGTAGTGTACTTCATAGGGAATAGGGTGCTATAGTAGTGTACTAAATAGGGAATATGGTGCTATAGTAGTGCACTTCATAAGGAATAGGGTGCTATAGTAGTGTACTTCATAGGGAATAGGGTGCTGTAGTAGTGTACTAAATAGGGAATAGGGTGCTATAGTAGTGTACTTCATATGGAATAGGGTGCTATAGTAGTGTACTAAATAGGGAATAGGGTGCTATAATAGTGCACTTCATAGGGAATAGGGTGCTATAGTAGTGTACTTCATAGGGAATATGGTGCTGTAGTAGTGTACTAAATAGGGAATAGGGTGCTATAGTAGTGTACTTCATAGGGAATAGGGTACTATAGTAGTGTACTAAATGGGGAGTAGGGTGCTATAGCAGTGTACTAAATGGGGAATAGGGTGCTATAGTAGTGTACTAAATAGGAATAGGGTGCTATAGTAGTGTACTAAATAGGGAATAGGGTGCTATAGTAGTGCACTTCATAGGGAATAGGGTGCTGTAGTAGTGTACTAAATAGGGAATAGGGTGCTATAGTAGTGCACTTCATAGGGAATAGGGTGCTATAGTAGTGTACTAAATAGGGAATAGGGTACTATAGTAGTGTACTTCATAGGGAATAGGGTGCTGTAGTAGTGTACTAAATAGGGAATAGGGTGCTATAGTAGTGTACTTCATAGGGAATAGAGTGCTGTAGTAGTGTACTAAATAGGGAATAGGGTGCTATAGTAGTGTACTTCATAGGGAATAGGGTGCTATAGTAGTGTACTAAATGGGGAGTAGGGTGCTATAGTAGTGTACTTCATATGGAATAGGGTGCTATAGTAGTGTACTAAATAGGGAATAGGGTGCTATAATAGTGCACTTCATAGGGAATAGGGTGCTATAGTAGTGTACTTCATAGGGAATATGGTGCTGTAGTAGTGTACTAAATAGGGAATAGGGTGCTATAGTAGTGCACTTCATTGGGAATAGGGTGCTATAGTAGTTTCTTCATAGGGAATAGGGTGCTGTAGTAGTGTACTAAATAGGGAATAGGGTGCTATAGTAGTGTACTTCATAGGGAATAGGGTGCTATAGTAGTGTACTAAATAGGGAATAGGGTGCTATAGTAGTGCACTTCATAGGGAATAGGGTGCTATAGTAGTGTACTTCATAGGGAATAGGGTGCTGTAGTAGTGTACTAAATAGGGAATAGGGTGCTATAGTAGTGCACTTCATAGGGAATAGGGTGCTGTAGTAGTGTACTAAATAGGGAATAGGGTGCTATAGTAGTGTACTAAATAGGGAATAGGCTGCTATAGTAGTGTACCAAATAGTGAATAGGGTGCTATAGTAGTGCACTTCATAGGGAATAGGGTGCTGTAGTAGTGTACTAAATAGGGAATAGGGTGCTATAGTAGTGCACTTCATAGGGAATAGGGTGCTGTAGTAGTGTACTAAATAGGGAATAGGGTGCTATAGTAGTGTACTTCATAGGGAATAGGGTGCTATAGTAGTGTACTAAATAGGGAATAGGGTGCTATAGTAGTGCACTTCATAGGGAATAGGGTGCTATAGTAGTGTACTTCATAGGGAATAGGGTGCTGTAGTAGTGTACTAAATAGGGAATAGGGTGCTATAGTAGTGTACTTCATAGGGAATAGGGTGCTATAGTAGTGTACTAAATGGGGAGTAGGGTGCTATAGCAGTGTACTAAATGGGGAATAGGGTGCTATAGTAGTGTACTAAATAGGAATAGGGTGCTATTGTAGTGCACTTCATAGGAATAGGGTGCTGTAGTAGTGTACTAAATAGGGAATAGGGTGCTATAGTAGTGCACTTCATAGGGAATAGGGTGCTGTAGTAGTGTACTAAATAGGGAATAGGGTGCTATAGTAGTGCACTTCATAGGGAATAGGGTGCTGTAGGAGTGTACTAAATAGGGAAATAGGGTGCTATAGTAGTGTACTTCATAGGGAATAGGGTGCTATAGTAGTGTACTAAATAGGGAATATGGTGCTATAGTAGTGCACTTCATAAGGAATAGGTGCTATAGTAGTGTACTTCATAGGGAATAGGGTGCTGTAGTAGTGTACTAAATAGGGAATAGGGTGCTATAGTAGTGTACTTCATATGGAATAGGGTGCTATAGTAGTGTACTAAATAGGGAATAGGGTGCTATAATAGTGCACTTCATAGGGAATAGGGTGCTATAGTAGTGTACTTCATAGGGAATATGGTGCTGTAGTAGTGTACTAAATAGGGAATAGGGTGCTATAGTAGTGTACTTCATAGGGAATAGGGTACTATAGTAGTGTACTAAATGGGGAGTAGGGTGCTATAGCAGTGTACTAAATGGGGAATAGGGTGCTATAGTAGTGTACTAAATAGGAATAGGGTGCTATAGTAGTGTACTAAATAGGGAATAGGGTGCTATAGTAGTGCACTTCATAGGGAATAGGGTGCTGTAGTAGTGTACTAAATAGGGAATAGGGTGCTATAGTAGTGCACTTCATAGGGAATAGGGTGCTATAGTAGTGTACTAAATAGGGAATAGGGTACTATAGTAGTGTACTTCATAGGGAATAGGGTGCTGTAGTAGTGTACTAAATAGGGAATAGGGTGCTATAGTAGTGTACTTCATAGGGAATAGAGTGCTGTAGTAGTGTACTAAATAGGGAATAGGGTGCATATAGTAGTGTTCTTCATAGGGAATAGGGTGCTATAGTAGTGTACTAAATGGGGAGTAGGGTGCTATAGTAGTGTACTTCATATGGAATAGGGTGCTATAGTAGTGTACTAAATAGGGAATAGGGTGCTATAATAGTGCACTTCATAGGGAATAGGGTGCTATAGTAGTGTACTTCATAGGGAATATGGTGCTGTAGTAGTGTACTAAATAGGGAATAGGGTGCTATAGTAGTGCACTTCATTGGGAATAGGGTGCTATAGTAGTCTTCATAGAATAGGGTGCTGCAGTAGTGTACTAAATAGGAATAGGGTGCTATAGTAGTGTACTTCATAGGGAATAGGGTGCTATAGTAGTGTACTAAATAGGGAATAGGGTGCTATAGTAGTGCACTTCATAGGGAATAGGGTGCTATAGTAGTGTACTTCATAGGGAATAGGGTGCTGTAGTAGTGTACTAAATAGGGAATAGGGTGCTATAGTAGTGTACTTCATAGGGAATAGGGTGCTATAGTAGTGTACTAAATGGGGAGTAGGGTGCTATAGCAGTGTATTAAATGGGGAATAGGGTGCTATAGTAGTGTACTAAATAGGAATAGGGTGCTATAGTAGTGTACTAAATAGGGAATAGGGTGCTATAGTAGTGCACTTCATAGGGAATAGGGTGCTGTAGTAGTGTACTAAATAGGGAATAGGGTGCTATAGTAGTGCACTTCAGAGGGAATATGGTGCTGTAGGAGTGTACTAAATAGGGAATAGGGTGCTATAGTAGTGTACTTCATAGGGAATAGGGTGCTATAGTAGTGTACTAAATAGGGAATAGGGTGCTATAGTAGTGCACTTCATAGGGAATAGGGTGCTATAGTAGTGTACTTCATAGGGAATAGGGTGCTGTAGTAGTGTACTAAATAGGGAATAGGGTGCTATAGTAGTGTACTAAATAGGGAATAGGGTGCTATAGTAGTGTACTAAATGGGGAGTAGGGTGCTATAGCAGTGTACTAAATGGGGAATAGGGTGCTATAGTAGTGTACTAAATAGGAATAGGGTGCTATAGTAGTGTACTAAATAGGAATAGGGTGCTATAGTAGTGTACCAAATAGTGAATAGAGTGCTATAGTAGTGTACTAAATGGGGAATAGGGTGCTATAGTAGTGTACTAAATAGGAATAGGGTGCTATAGTAGTGTACTAAATAGGAATAGGGTGCTATAGTAGTGTACTAAATA
>NW_027036091.1:0-12667 GCF_034236695.1 Oncorhynchus nerka
GAGGAGATGGGAGAGAGACGGAGATGGGAGAGAGACTGAGGGGGGAGAGAGACGGAGATGGGAGAGAGAAGGAGATGAGAGAGACGGAGATGGGAGAGAGACTGGGGAGGGAGAGAGACGGAGATGGAGAGAGAAGGAGATGGGAGAGAGACGGAGATGGGAGAGAGACGGAGATGGGAGAGAGACGGAGATGGAGAGAGGAGATGGGAGAGACAGAGATGGGAGAGAGAGACGGAGGGGGAGAGACACTGAGATGGGAGAGAGACGGAGATGGAGAGACGGGGATGGAAAGAGACTGGAGATGGGAGAGAGACCTGAGGATGGGAGAGAGGCAGAGGTGGGAGAGAGATCGGAGGATGGCGAGAGACCGAGATGGAGAGAGACGGACATGGGAGAGAGACTGGACGGGAGAGACAGGACTTGACATGGGACAGAGGACTGTGAGATGGCGGAGAGAGAGCCGGAGATGGGAGAGAGACGGAGGAGGGGAGAGAGACGGAGATGGGAGAGAGACGGAGATGGGGAGAGAGACCGGAGGGGGAGAGAGACGGGGATGGAGAGAGACGGAGGATGGAGAGGAGACCTGAGACGGGGAGACAGACCGAGATGGGAGAGAGACTGGAGATGGGAGAGAGACGGAGGGTGAGAGAGACCTGAGATGGAGAGAGACCATGTGATGGCGTTGGCATTGAGCAGAGATCGGAGATGTGGAGAGAGACTTGGGAGGGGAGGAGAGACGGAGATGAGAAGACCTGAGGGAGAGAGACTGAGGATTTGGGAGAGACCGGAGATGGGAGAGGCGAGGATGGGGAGGAGAGACGTGAGATGGGAGAGAGAGACGGAGATGGGAGAGACGGAGGGGGAGAGAGACAGGAGATGGGAGAGACGGAGGGGGAGAGAGACGGAGATGGGAGAGAGAGCTGGAGGAGTGGAGAGAGACGGAGGGGGAGAGAGACTTGAGGGGAGAGAGGCTGAGATGGAGAGAGACGTGAGGGGGAGAGAGACGGAGATGGAGAGAGACGGAGAGGGGAGAGAGACGGAGGAGGGAGGAGACGAACGCAGAGGGAGAGACGGAGATGGGAGAGAGAACGGAGAGGGGAGAGACTGGAGGATGGAGAGAGACGGAGATGGGAGAGAGACTGAGATGGGAGAGGAGTGAGGGAGAGAGACTGAGGAGAGACACTGAGAGTGGAGAGAGACGGAGATGGAGAGAGACTGAGATGGGAGAGAGACGGAGATGGGAGAGAGACATGAGAGATGGGGAGAGAGACTGAGATGGGAGAGAGACGGAGATGGGAGAGAGACGGAGATGGGGAGAGAGAACGGAGATGAGAGAGACGGAGATGGGAGAGAGACGGAGTGGGGAGAGAGACGGAGAGGGAGAGAGACGGAGATGGGAGAGAGCGGAGGGAGGAGACTGGAGATGGGAGGAGAGACGGAGATGGGAGAGAGACGGAGATGGGAGAGACTGGGGGGAGAGAGAGACAGGGGAGAGAGACGTGAGATGGGAGAAGACGGAGATGGGAGAGACTGAGGGGAGAGACGGAGATGGGAGAGGGAGACGGAGATGGGAGAGAGACGGAGATGGGAGGAGAGTGGAGAGAGCAGCGAGAGACGGAGGGGGAGAGAGACGGAGATGGAGACAGACGGAGATGGGAGGAGACGGAGGGGGAGAGAGAGACGAGATGGGACGAGAGACGGAGATGGGAGAGACGGAGGTGGGAGAGATCGGGAGACGGAGAGGAGACGGAGATGGGAGAGAGACCTGGAGAGATGGAGAGAGACGGAGAGGAGACGAGAGGACGGAGATCGGAGAGAGAGACTGAGATGGGAGACGAGAACGGAGATGGGAGGAGAGACGAGATGAGACAGAGTGGGAGAGAGGCCGGAGGGGGGAGAGAGACGAGGAGATGGGAGAGAGACGGATGGGAGAGAGGGACGGGGAGGGGAGAGAGACGGAGATGGGAGAGACGGAGGGGGAGAGAGACGGAGAGGGGAGAGACCGGAGAGAGGAGAACTGGAGGGAGAGAGACGGAGGGGGGAGAGACCGGAGATGGGAGGAGACGGAGGGGGAGAGAGACTGGAGGGAGAGGAGAGACGGAGAGGGAGAGAGGACAGATAGAGAAGACGAGACGGGAGAGACTGAGATGGGAGAGAGACGGAGATGGGAGAGAGAGAGGAGGGAGAGGACTGAGGGCGAGAGAGAGACGGAGGGGAGAGACGGGAGCGAGGGGGAGAGGAGAGAGACGGGAGGGGAGAGACGACGGAGAGACGGAGGTGGAGAGAGACGGAGGGGAAGAGAGAGCGGAGGGGAGAGAGAGAGCGGAGGGGGGAGAGACGGAGGATGGGAGAGGCGAGAGAACGGAGAGAGACGGATGGGGAGAGAGACGGAGATGGGGAGAGACGGAGGGGGAGAGAGACGGAGATGGGAGAGAGACGGGAGGGGGAGAGACGGAGATGGGAGAGAGACAGAGATGGGAGACGTGAAGCAGGGGAGAGACGGAGATGATGGGAGACACGGGAGGGCAGAGACCTGGAGGGGAGAGAGACCTGGAGGGGGAGAGAGACGGAGGTGGGAGTAGAGCACGGAGGTGAGATGGCGGAGGTGGGAGAGAGACGGAGGGGGAGAGAGACCGGAGATGGAGAGAGCCGGAGATGGGAGAGAGACGGAGGGGGGGACGGAGATGGGCAGAGACGGAGACATTTGAGAGACAGACGGAGATGGGAGAGCGACGGAGGTGGGAGAGAGACGGAGGGGGAGAGAGACGGAGATGTGGTGACACAGATGGAGAGACGGAGGGGGAGAGACAGATGAGGCTTTGTAGACGGAGGGGGAGAGAGACGAGGGGGGAGAGAGGACGGAGATGGGAGGAGAGACGGAGATGGGAGAGAGACGGAGGTGGGAGGGAGACGGAGGGACTCCAGAGAACACATTTCAACCCTCCAGAGAACACACTTCGACCTCCAGAGTCCAATGGCGTCTGCTTTTACACCCTCCAGCTGACGCTATGCGTTGCGCATGGTGATCTTAGAACTACATAGAGTCCTATGGGCCATGGTAAAAGCAGAGCATTATAGAGAGAATAAGGTACATTTGGGAATTAGACGAACCTCCTGTGTAACCCATCACTCAGGAGAAAGTGAAGAACATTGCCCATCCCTGTTTCACATCGGAGGCTTACTAGAGAGACGGACAGTCGATCCCTGTTTCAGAACCGAGGGCTTTGGAGCAGGAGAGATGTGACAGTCGATCCCCGTTTCACACCGAGGGCTTTGGAGCAGGAGAGATGTGACAGTCGATCCCTGTTTCACACCGAGGGCTTTGGAGCAGGAGAGACGTGACAGTCGATCCCTGTTTCAGAACCGAGGGCTTTGGAGCAGGAGAGACATGACAGTCGATCCCTGTTTCACACCGAGGGCTTTGGAGCAGGAGAGATGTGAAAGACGAGCTGAAGAGACGTGAAAGACGAGGTGGAGAGACGTGTGTAAAATGCCTGTAATCTTCCGTAACATTTCCTTTCAGATCTCCATATATTTAATTAAAACCTCCTTTCAGATCTCCATATATTTAATTAAAACCTCCTTTCAGATCTCCATATATTTTATTAAAACCTCCTTTCAGATCTCCATATATTTTATTAAAACCTCCTTTCAGATCTCCATATATTTTATTAAAACCTCCTATTAGATCTCCATATATTTTATTAAAACCTCCTTTCAGATCTCCATATATTTTATTAAAACCTCCTATTAGATCTTCATATATTTTATTAAAACCTCCTTTCAGATTTCCATATATTTTATTAAAACCTCCTTTCAGATCTCCATATATTTTATTAAACTTCCTTTCAGATCTCCATATATTTAATTAGAACCTCCTTTCAGATCTCCATATATTTTATTAAACCTCCTTTCAGATCTTCATATATTTTATTAAAACCTCCTTTCAGATCTCCATATATTTTATTAAAACCTCCTTTCAGATCTCCATATATTTTATTAAAACCTCCTTTTCATTTTAAAAACCTGCCTGTAATCTTCCAGATCAACGTTTTCCTTCTTCTTCACTACATCGGTAAATAAAGGACAGAAGAAGAGAAACTGTTGGAAGGGAATTTCACCTCATGGTGAAGAGAAAAAAATCAGTATTACATAGCTATTACCTTGCCCATCCATGCATATCTATAAAATAGCAAATGGCTAAATCTCATAGAAAGAATGCCTCTATTCTAAAGCGGGAACCATTTGACTGTCAACTGATGCCAAGACAGCAATCACGGATTGTCAGGCAGGAGATTAAGATATTTTACTTCTCAGGCAGAGTAAATTGGTTTTGGATTAAAGGCGAGCTGATTGCCTTAGGTGGAGGCTACAGCAGGGGGCTCCATTCCGACAATACCTCATTTTTCCATAGGGTTTTGTCAAGTAGTGCACCAAGTAGGAATATGGTGCTATTTGGGACTCATGTCAAAGGAGTTCGTTTTGAAGCGCTGCGCTTCTGCTCTCGAACACCCACAAGTCATTTTGAGCTTTTTCAAGAAAATGGCAGTCTGATGAACTGATAGATATAATGTAGCAGTTACTGACTACTATTCCCCGACTCACGGTTATCATTAAAGGCTTGGAGAAATAGTATTCAACGGTCGGTTCATCTGGCGGGTTTGGTAACACATGTGGTGTGTGTGTGTGTGTGTGTGTGTGTGTGTGTGTGTGTTGTACTACAGACATCTAACAATAGAGAAGAGTTAAGTCATTAATGGAAGCTGTTGTAAAGGTCAATTTTACTATTCGATCCAGCCGTGTATCGTACGCAACCTTGACTTCAACAAAATCATCTCGTTAAGTAAATGTTTTCGTTCTGTCTAGAGTCTAGTGACTCCATGATACTACTCATTTGTTCTGCTCATTTTCAATTAAGACAGTTTCTCTTCTGTTATACATTCATCATGTTCTCTCCTTCTGTCATCATGTTCTCTCCTTCTGTTATACATTCATCATGTTCTCTCCTTCTGTCATCATGTTCTCTCCTTCTGTCATCATGTTCTCTCCTTCTGTCATCATGTTCTCTCCTTCTGTCATCATGTTCTCTCCTTCTGTCATCATGTTCTCTCCTTCTGTCATCATGTTCTCTCCTTCTGTCATCATGTTCTCTCCTTCTGTCATCATGTTCTCTCCTTCTGTTATACATTCATCATGTTCTCTCCTTCTGTCATCATGTTCTCTCCTTCTGTCATCATGTTCTCTCCTTCTGTCATCATGTTCTCTCCTTCTGTCATCATGTTCTCTCCTTCTGTCATCATGTTCTCTCCTTCTGTCATCATGTTCTCTCCTTCTGTCATCATGTTCTCTCCTTCTGTCATCATGTTCTCTCCTTCTGTCATCATGTTCTCTCCTTCTGTCATCATGTTCTCTCCTTCTGTCATCATGTTCTCTCCTTCTGTCATCATGTTCTCTCCTTCTGTCATCATGTTCTCTCCTTCTGTCATCATGTTCTCTCCTTCTGACATCATGTTCTCTCCTTCTGTTATACATTCATCATGTTCTCTCCTTCTGTCATCATGTTCTCTCCTTCTGTCATCATGTTCTCTCCTTCTGTCATCATGTTCTCTCCTTCTGTCATCATGTTCTCTCCTTCTGTCATCATGTTCTCTCCTTCTGTCATCATGTTCTCTCCTTCTGTCATCATGTTCTCTCCTTCTGTCATCATGTTCTCTCCTTCTGTCATCATGTTCTCTCCTTCTGTCATCATGTTCTCTCCTTCTGTCATCATGTTCTCTCCTTCTGTCATCATGTTCTCTCCTTCTGTCATCATGTTCTCTCCTTCTGTTATACATTCATCATGTTCTCTCCTTCTGTCATCATGTTCTCTCCTTCTGTCATCATGTTCTCTCCTTCTGTCATCATGTTCTCTCCTTCTGTCATCATGTTCTCTCCTTCTGTCATCATGTTCTCTCCTTCTGTCATCATGTTCTCTCCTTCTGTCATCATGTTCTCTCCTTCTGTTATACATTCATCATGTTCTCTCCTTCTGTCATCATGTTCTCTCCTTCTGTCATCATGTTCTCTCCTTCTGTTATACATTCATCATGTTCTCTCCTTCTGTCATCATGTTCTCTCCTTCTGTCATCATGTTCTCTCCTTCTGTCATCATGTTCTCTCCTTCTGTTATACATTCATCATGTTCTCTCCTTCTGTCATCATGTTCTCTCCTTCTGTCATCATGTTCTCTCCTTCTGTCATCATGTTCTCTCCTTCTGTCATCATGTTCTCTCCTTCTGTTATACATTCATCATGTTCTCTCCTTCTGTCATCATGTTCTCTCCTTCTGTCATCATGTTCTCTCCTTCTGTCATCATATGTTCTCTCCTTCTGTCATCATGTTCTCTCCTTCTGTTCTACCTTCTCATCATGTTCTCTCCTTCTGTCATCATGTTCTCTCCTTCTGTCATCATGTTCTCTCCTTCTGTCATCATGTTCTCTCCTTCTGTTATACATTCATCATGTTCTCTCCTTCTGTCATCATGTTCTCTCCTTCTGTCATCATGTTCTCTCCTTCTGTCATCATGTTCTCTCCTTCTGTCATCATGTTCTCTCCTTCTGTCATCATGTTCTCTCCTTCTGTCATCATGTTCTCTCCTTCTGTCATCACTGTTCTCTCCTTCTGTCATCATGTTCTCTCCTTCTGTTATACATTCATCATGTTCTCTCCTTCTGTCATCATGTTCTCTCCTTCTGTCATCATGTTCTCTCCTTCTGTCATCATGTTCTCTCCTTCTGTCATCATGTTCTCTCCTTCTGTTATCATGTTCTCTCCTTCTGTCATCATGTTCTCTCCTTCTGTCATCATGTTCTCTCCTTCTGTTATACATTCATCATGTTCTCTCTCCTTCTGTCATCATGTTCTCTCCTTCTGTCATCATGTTCTCTCCTTCTATCATGCTTCATCATGTTCTCTCCTTCTGTCATCATGTTCTCTCCTTCTGTCATCATGTTCTCTCCTTCTGTCATCATGTTCTCTCCTTCTGTCATCATGTTCTCTCCTTCTGTACATCATGTTCTCTCCTTCTGTCATCATGTCTCACTTCTTCCTTCTGTCATCATGTTCTCTCCTTCTGTCATCATGTTCTCTCCTTCTGTTATACATTCATCATGTTCTCTCCTTCTGTCATCATGTTCTCTCCTTCTGTTATCATGTTCTCTCCTTCTGTCATCATGTTCTCTCCTTCTGTCATCATGTTCTCTCCTTCTGTCATCACGTTCTCTCATTCTGTCATCATGTTCTCTCCTTCTGTCATCATGTTCTCTCCTTCTGTCATCATGTTCTCTCCTTCTGTCACTTCATGTTCTCTCCTTCTGTCATCATGTTCTCTCCTTCTGTCATCATGTTCTCTCCTTCATCATGTTCTTCATACATTCATCATGTTCTCTCCTTCTGTCATCATGTTCTCTCCTTCTGTCATCATGTTCTCTCCTTCATATGCATTCATCATGTTCTCTCCTTCTGTCATCATGTTCTCTCCTTCTGTCATCATGTTCTCTCCTTCTGTTATACATTCATCATGTTCTCTCCTTCTGTCATCATGTTCTCTCCTTCTGTCATCATGTTCTCTCCTTCTGTCATCATGTTCTCTCCTTCTGTTATCATGTTCTCTCCTTCTGTCATCATGTTCTCTCCTTCTGTCATCATGTTCTCTCCTTCTGTCATCACGTTCTCTCATTCTGTCATCATGTTCTCTCCTTCTGTCATCATGTTCTCTCCTTCTGTCATCATGTTCTCTCCTTCTGTCATCATGTTCTCTCCTTCTGTCATCATGTTCTCTCCTTCTGTCATCATGTTCTCTCCTTCTGTCATCATCATGTTCTCTCCTTCTGTCATCATGTTCTCTCCTTCTGTCATCATGTTCTCTCCTTCTGTCATCATGTTCTCTCCTTCTGTTATACATTCATCATGTTCTCTCCTTCTGTCATCATGTTCTCTCCTTCTGTCATCATGTTCTCTCCTTCTGTCATCATGTTCTCTCCTTCTGTTATACATTCATCATGTTCCTCCTTCTGCATGTTCTCTCCTTCTGTCATACATGTTCTCTCCTTCTGTCATCATGTTCTCTCCTTCTGTCATCATGTTCTCTCCTTCTGTTATACATTCATCATGTTCTCTCCTTCTGTCATCATGTTCTCTCCTTCTGTCATCATGTTCTCTCCTTCTGTCATCATGTTCTCTCCTTCTGTCATCATGTCTCTCATGTTCTCTCCTTCTGTCATCATGTTCTCTCCTTCTGTCATCATGTTCTCTCCTTCTGTCATCATGTTCTCTCCTTCTGTCATCATGTTCTCTCCTTCTGTCATCATGTTCTCTCCTTCTGTCATCATGTTCTCTCCTTCTGTTATACATTCATCATGTTCTCTCCTTCTGTCATCATGTTCTCTCCTTCTGTCATCATGTTCTCTCCTTCTGTCATCATGTTCTCTCCTTCTGTCATCATGTTCTCTCCTTCTGTCATCATGTTCTCTCCTTCTGTCATCATGTTCTCTCCTTCTGTCATCATGTTCTCTCCTTCTGTCATCATGTTCTCTCCTTCTGTCATCATGTTCTCTCCTTCTGTTATACATTCATCATGTTCTCTCCTTCTGTCATCATGTTCTCTCCTTCTGTTATACATTCATCATGTTCTCTCCTTCTGTCATCATGTTCTCTCCTTCTGTCATCATGTTCTCTCCTTCTGTCATCATGTTCTCTCCTTCTGTTATACATTCATCATGTTCTCTCCTTCTGTCATCATGTTCTCTCCTTCTGTTATACATTCATCATGTTCTCTCCTTCTGTCATCATGTTCTCTCCTTCTGTCATCATGTTCTCTCCTTCTGTCATCATGTTCTCTCCTTCTGTCATCATGTTCTCTCCTTCTGTCATCATGTTCTCTCCTTCTGTCATCATGTTCTCTCCTTCTGTTCATCATGTTCTCTCCTTCTGTCATCATGTTCTCTCCTTCTGTTATACATTCATCATGTTCTCTCCTTCTGTTATACATTCATCATGTTCTCTCCTTCTGTCATCATGTTCTCTCCTTCTGTCATCATGTTCTCTCCTTCTGTCATCATGTTCTCTCCTTCTGTCATCATGTTCTCTCCTTCTGTCATCATGTTCTCTCCTTCTGTCATCATGTCTCTCCTGCATCATGTTCTCTCCTTCTGTCATCATGTTCTCTCCTTCTGTCATCATGTTCTCTCCTTCTGTCATCATGTTCTCTCCTTCTGTCATCATGTTCTCTCCTTCTGTCATCATGTTCTCTCCTTCTGTCATCATGTTCTCTCCTTCTGTTATACATTCATCATGTTCTCTCCTTCTGTCATCATGTTCTCTCCTTCTGTCATCATGTTCTCTCCTTCTGTCATCATGTTCTCTCCTTCTGTCATCATGTTCTCTCCTTCTGTCATCATGTTCTCTCCTTCTGTCATCATGTTCTCTCCTTCTGTCATCATGTTCTCTCCTTCTGTTATACATTCATCATGTTCTCTCCTTCTGTCATCATGTTCTCTCCTTCTGTCATCATGTTCTCTCCTTCTGTCATCATGTTCTCTCCTTCTGTCATCATGTTCTCTCCTTCTGTCATCATGTTCTCTCCTTCTGTCATCATGTTTCTCTCCTATACATTCATCATGTTCTCTCCTTCTGTCATCATGTTCTCTCCTTCTGTCATCATCATGTTCTCTCCTTCTGTCATCATGTTCTCTCCTTCTGTCATCATGTTCTCTCCTTCTGTCATCATGTTCTCTCCTTCTGTCATCATGTTCTCTCCTTCTGTTATACATTCATCATGTTCTCTCCTTCTGTCATCATGTTCTCTCCTTCTGTCATCATGTTCTCTCCTTCTGTCATCATGTTCTCTCCTTCTGTTATACATTCATCATGTTCTCTCCTTCTGTCATCATGTTCTCTCCTTCTGTCATCATGTTCTCTCCTTCTGTCATCATGTTCTCTCCTTCTGTCATCATGTTCTCTCCTTCTGTCATCATGTTCTCTCCTTCTGTCATCATGTTCTCTCCTTCTGTCATCATGTTCTCTCCTTCTGTTATACATTCATCATGTTCTCTCCTTCTGTCATCATGTTCTCTCCTTCTGTCATCATGTTCTCTCCTTCTGTTATACATTCATCATGTTCTCTCCTTCTGTCATCATGTTCTCTCCTTCTGTCATCATGTGTTCTCTCCTTCTGTCATCATGTTCTCTCCTTCTGTCATCATGTTCTCTCCTTCTGTCATCATGTTCTCTCCTTCTGTTATACATTCATCATGTTCTCTCCTTCTGTCATCATGTTCTCTCCTTCTGTCATCATGTTCTCTCCTTCTGTCATCATGTTCTCTCCTTCTGTCATCATGTTCTCTCCTTCTGTCATCATGTTCTCTCCTTCTGTCATCATGTTCTCTCCTTCTGTTATACATTCATCATGTTCTCTCCTTCTGTCATCATGTTCTCTCCTTCTGTCATCATGTTCTCTCCTTCTGTCATCATGTTCTCTCCTTCTGTCATCATGTTCTCTCCTTCTGTCATCATGTTCTCTCCTTCTGTCATCATGTTCTCTCCTTCTGTCATCATGTTCTCTCCTTCTGTCATCATGTTCTCTCCTTCTGTTATACATTCATCATGTTCTCTCCTTCTGTTATACATTCATCATGTTCTCTCCTTCTGTCATCATGTTCTCTCCTTCTGTCATCATGTTCTCTCCTTCTGTCATCATGTTCTCTCCTTCTGTCATCATGTTCTCTCCTTCTGTCATCATGTTCTCTCCTTCTGTCATCATGTTCTCTCCTTCTGTCATCATGTTCTCTCCTTCTGTTATACATTCATCATGTTCTCTCCTTCTGTCATCATGTTCTCTCCTTCTGTCATCATGTTCTCTCCTTCTGTCATCATGTTCTCTCCTTCTGTCATCATGTTCTCTCCTTCTGTCATCATGTTCTCTCCTTCTGTCATCATGTTCTCTCCTTCTGTCATCATGTTCTCTCCTTCTGTCATCATGTTCTCTCCTTCTGTCATCATGTTCTCTCCTTCTGTCATCATGTTCTCTCCTTCTGTCATCATGTTCTCTCCTTCTGTCATCATGTTCTCTCCTTCTGTTATACATTCATCATGTTCTCTCCTTCTGTCATCATGTTCTCTCCTTCTGTCATCATGTTCTCTCCTTCTGTCATCATGTTCTCTCCTTCTGTTACATTCATCATGTTCTCTCCTTCTGTCATCATGTTCTCTCCTTCTGTCATCATGTTCTCTCCTTCTGTCATCATGTTCTCTCCTTCTGTCATCATGTTCTCTCCTTCTGTCATCATGTTCTCTCCTTCTGTCATCATGTTCTCTCCTTCTGTCATCATGTTCTCTCCTTCTGTCATCATGTTCTCTCCTTCTGTCATCATGTTCTCTCCTTCTGTTATACATTCATCATGTTCTCTCCTTCTGTCATCATGTTCTCTCCTTCTGTTATACATTCATCATGTTCTCTCCTTCTGTCATCATGTTCTCTCCTTCTGTCATCATGTTCTCTCCTTCTGTCATCATGTTCTCTCCTTCTGTCATCATGTTCTCTCCTTCTGTCATCATGTTCTCTCCTTCTGTCATCATGTTCTCTCCTTCTGTCATCATGTTCTCTCCTTCTGTTATACATTCATCATGTTCTCTCCTTCTGTCATCATGTTCTCTCCTTCTGTCATCATGTTCTCTCCTTCTGTCATCATGTTCTCTCCTTCTGTCATCATGTTCTCTCCTTCTGTCATCATGTTCTCTCCTTCTGTCATCATGTTCTCTCCTTCTGTTATACATTCATCATGTTCTCTCCTTCTGTTATACATTCATCATGTTCTCTCCTTCTGTCATCATGTTCTCTCCTTCTGTCATCATGTTCTCTCCTTCTGTATCATTCTATGTTCTCTCCTTCTGTCATCATGTTCTCTCCTTCTGTCATCATGTTCTCTCCTTCTGTCATCATGTTCTCTCCTTCTGTCATCATGTTCTCTCCTTCTGTTATACATTCAATGTTCTCTCCTTCATGTCATCATGTTCTCTCCTTCTGTCATCATGTTCTCTCCTTCTGTCATCATGTTCTCTCCTTCTGTCATCATGTTCTCTCCTTCTGTCATCATGTTCTCTCCTTCTGTCATCATGTTCTCTCCTTCTGTCATCATGTTCTCTCCTTCTGTCATCATGTTCTCTCCTTCTGTCATCATGTTCTCTCCTTCTGTCATCATGTTCTCTCCTTCTGTCATCATCATGTTCTCTCCTTCTGTCATCATGTTCTCTCCTTCTGTTATACATTCATCATGTTCTCTCCTTCTGTCATCATGTTTCTCTCCTTCTGTCATCATGTTCTCTCCTTCTGTCATCATGTTTCTCTTCTGTTATACATTCATCATGTTCTCTCCTTCTGTCATCATGTTCTCTCCTTCTGTCATCACATGTTCTCTCCTTCTGTCATCATGTTCTCTCCTTCTGTCATCATGTTCTCTCCTTCTGAGCATCATGTTCTCTCCTTCTGTCATCATGTTTCTCTCCTTCTGTCATCATGTTCTCTCATTCTTTCATCATGTTCTCTCCTTCTGTCATCATGTTCTCTCCTTCTGGCATCATGTTCTCTCTTTCTGTCATCATGTTTCTCTCCTTCTGTTATACATTCATCAT
>NW_027036092.1:0-12673 GCF_034236695.1 Oncorhynchus nerka
ATGTAGGGAGGTATGGAGGTAGGAGGTCGGGAGGTCAGGAGGTCGGGAGGTCGGGAGTAGGGAGGTCGGGAGGTAGGGAGGTCGGGAGGTCGGGAGGTAGGGAGGATTGGGAGGTAGGAGGAGGTGAGGTCGGGAGGTAGGGAGGTTGGGAGGTAGGGAGGTAGGGAGGTCCCTCTATGATGGATGTCTACTCTCAGTGACATGGCAGCCTGCAGTATCACACAGTGTTGAGCCAACCCACCACAGTACAGTCTCCTCTGCCTGTCGGTCCTCAGTCTCCTCTGCCTGGTGTCCTCAGTCTCACTCTGCCTGTCGTCCTCAGTCTCACTCTGTCTGTCGTCCTCAGTCTCACTCTGCCTGTCGTCCTCAGTCTCACTCTGTCTGTCGGTCCTCAGTCTCACTCTGTCCTGTCGTCCTCAGTCTCACTCTGTCTGTGCGTCCTCAGTCTCACTCTGCCTGTCGTCCTCAGTCTCACTCTGTCTGTACAGTCCTCAGTCTCACTCTGTCTGTCGTCCTCAGTCTCACTCTGTCTGTCGTCCTCAGACTCACTCTGTCTGTCGTCCTCAGTCTCACTCTGTCTGTCGTCCTCAGTCTCACTCTGTCTGTCGTCCTCAGTCTCACTCTGCCTGTCGTCCTCAGTCTCACTCTGTCTGTCGTCCTCAGTCTCCCTCTGCCTGTCGTCCTCAGTCTCACTCTGCCTGTCGTCCTCATTCTCACTCTGCCTGTTGTCCTCAGTCTCACTCTGCCTGTCGTCCTCAGTCTCACTCTGCCTGTCGTCCTCAGTCTCACTCTGTCTGTCGTCCTCAGTCTCACTCTGCCTGTCGTCCTCAGTCTCACTCTGTCTGTCGTCCTCAGTCTCACTCTGTCTGTCGTCCTCAGTCTCACTCTGTCTGTCGTCCTCAGTCTCACTCTGCCTGTCGTCCTCAGTCTCACTCTGTCTGTCGTCCTCAGTCTCACTCTGTCTGTCGTCCTCAGTCTCACTCTGTCTGTCGTCCTCAGACTCACTCTGTCTGTCGTCCTCAGTCTCACTCTGTCTGTCGTCCTCAGTCTCACTCTGTCTGTCGTCCTCAGTCTCACTCTGCCTGTCGTCCTCAGTCTCCACTCTGTCTGTCGTCCTCATTCTCACTCTGCCTGTTGTCCTCATTCTCACTCTGCCTGTTGTCCTCAGTCTCGCTCTGCCTGTTGTCCTCAGTCTCACTCTGCCTGGTGTCCTCAGTCTCCCTCTGCCTGGTGTCCTCAGTCTCCCTCTGCCTGGTGTCCTCAGTCTCCACTCTGCCTGTCGTCCTCAGTCTCCCTCTGCCTGGTGTCCTCAGTCTCACTCTGCCTGGTGTCCTCAGTCTCACTCTGCCTGTCGTCCTCAGTCTCACTCTGTCTGTCGACTCCTCAATTAGTGTCAGCTGCTTGCTGTTGTACTGTGCTTTTTTGCTTCTGAGTGTAACGTTTGCAGAGTTTCTAACTCTCTCTCTCTCTCTCTCTCTCTCTCTCTCCTTCTGTCTCTCTCTCTCTCCCCTGTCTCTCTCTCTGTGTCTCTCTCTCTGCACCACATAACTCTCTCTCTCTCTCTCTCTCTCACTCCCTCTGTCTCTCTCTCTGTGTCTCTCTCTCTCTGCACCACATAACTCTCTCTCTCTCTCCACCATAGAAGGGAAACCACTGCCACAGTACTGCCACACACACAGACAAATACAGAAGCACTCACTCACTCACTCACTCACTCACTCACTCACTCACTCACTCCTCACTCACTCACTCACTCACTCACTCACTCACTCACACACTCTCTCTTTCTCTCTAGCTCAACACAGCTGGGAACGATCTCAGAGCACATGGCCTTGTGCAAACTGTTTAAAGAATGCTAACAGAGGATAAAACCAGTCCTTATGGAGACCAGCAGGATGATGGCGTACTGGGTGTGTTTGTGAGAGAGGGAGAGTTGCCCCGTGGCCGACGTAAAGGAACTGAAGTACCACTACCTCATCACATCAGGGTGGTCTGGCTGGAGGAATAACCCCACACTACCTCATCACATCAGGGTGGTCTGGTTGGAGGAATCACCCCACACTACCTCATCACATCAGGGTGGTCTGGTTGGAGGAATCACCCCACACTACCTCATCACATCAGGGTGGTCTGGCTGGAGGAATCACCCCACACTACCTCATCACATCAGGGTGGTCTCGCTGGAGGAATCACCCCCCAGTACCTCATCACATCAGGGTGGTCTGGCTGGAGGCATCACCCCACACTACCTCATCACATCAGGGTGGTCTGGTTGGAGGAATCAACCCACACTACCTCATCACATCAGGGTGGTCTGGCTGTAGGAATCACCCCACACTACCTCATCACATCAGGGTGGTCTGGTTGGAGGAATCACCCCACACTACCTCATCACATCAGGGTGGTCTGGTTGGAGGAATCTACCCCACACTACCTCATCACATCAGGGTGGTCTGGTTGGAGGAATCACCCCACACTACCTCATCACATCAGGGTGGTCTGGCTTGAGGAATCACCCCACACTACCTCATCACATCAGGGTGGTCTGGTTGGAGCAATCACCTCACACTGCCTCATCACATCAGGGTGGTCTGGCTGGAGGAATCACCCCCACTACCTCATCACATCAGGGTGGTCTGGTTGGAGGAATCACCCCACACTGCCTCATCACATCAGGGTGGTCTGGCTGGAGGAATCACCCCACACTACCTCATCACATCAGGGTGGTCTGGTTGGAGGAATCACCCCCACTACCTCATCACATCAGGGTGGTCTGGTTGGAGGAATCACCCCACACTGCCTCATCACATCAGGGTGGTCTGGCTGGAGGAATCACCCCCACTACCTCATCACATCAGGGTGGTCTGGTTGGAGGAATCACCCCACACTACCTCATCACATCAGGGTGGTCTGGCTGGAGGAATCACCCCACACTACCTCATCACATCAGGGTGGTCTGGTTGGAGGAATCACCCCCCACTACCTCATCACATCAGGGTGGTCTGGTTGGAGGAATCACCCCACACTGCCTCATCACATCAGGGTGGTCTGGTTGGAGGAATCACCCCCCACTACCTCATCACATCAGGGTGGTCTGGCTGGAGGAATCACACCACTGTACCTCATCACATCAGGGTGGTCTGGCTGGAGGAATCACCCCCCACTACCTCATCACATCAGGGTGGTCTGGTTGGAGGAATCACCTCACTGTACCTCATCACATCAGGGTGGTCTGGCTGGAGGAATCACCCCCCACTACCTCATCACATCAGGGTGGTCTGGTTTGAGGAATCACCCCACACTGCCTCATCACATCAGGGTGGTCTGGTTTGAGGAATCACCCCACACTGCCTCATCACATCAGGGTGGTCTGGCTGGAGGAATCACCCCCCACTACCTCATCACATCAGGGTGGTCTGGTTGGAGGAATCACCTCACTGTACCTCATCCCATCAGGGTGGTCTGGCTGGAGGAATCACCTCACTGTACCTCATCCCATCAGGGTGGTCTGGCTGGAGGAATCACCTCACTGTACCTCATCACATCAGGGTGGTCTGGCTGGAGGAATCACCCCCCACTACCTCATCACATCAGGGTGGTCTGGCTGGAGGAATCACCCCACTCTACCTCATCACATCAGGGTGGTCTGGCTGGAGGAATCACCCCCCAGTACCTCATCCCATCAGGGTGGTCTGGCTGGAGGAATCACCTCACTGTACCTCATCACATCAGGGTGGTCTGGTTGGAGGAAATACCCCCCAGTACCTCATCACATCAGGGTGGTCTGGCTGGAGGAATCACCTCACTGTACCTCATCACATCAGGGTGGTCTGGTTGGAGGAATCACCCCACTGTACCTGCTGGGCTGTGTTGTGAGTCTCCATGAGTCATCTTGATTGGTGGGCTGTGTGAGTGGTGCTTGGTCTAGTGTGTTAGGGTGACAGTCCCCCATTTTGTCCCGCTTCCCGCGTCCAACAACAAACATTTAATCAACGAATTGAAACTGTTGTTGTTGTTGAGCTCTGCTACTCAATGTCATATCGTCAACCAGTCACAGAGGACAGTTAATTACTTACAAAAAGCAGTTTTAACAAACATACAAATATATATATATTTGTATTAGTAGTGTTGGTGTCTATCTGTATCAGTAGTGTTGGTGTCTATCTGTATCAGTAGTGGTGGTGTCTATCTGTATCAGTAGTGGTGGGGTCTATCTGTATCAGTAGTGTTGGTGTCTATCTGTATCAGTAGTGTTGGTGGCTATCTGTATCAGTAGTGGTGGTGTCTATCTGTATCAGTAGTATTAATGTCTATCTGTATTAGTAGTGTTGGTGTCTATCTGTATCAGTAGTGGTGGGGTCGATCTGTATCAGTAGTGGTGGTGTCTATCTGTATCAGTAGTGGTGGGGTCTATCTGTATCAGTAGTGGTGGGGTCTATCTGTATCAGTAGTATTAATGTCTATCTGTATTAGTAGTGTTGGTGTCTATCTGTATCAGTAGTGGTGGGGTCGATCTGTATCAGTAGTGGTGGTGTCTATCTGTATTAGTAGTGGTGGTGTCTATCTGTATCAGTAGTGGTGGTGTCTATCTGCATCAGTAGTGGTGGGGGTCGATCTGTATTAGTAGTGTTGGTGTCTATCTGTATCAGTAGTGGTGGTGTCTATCTGTATCAGTAGTGGTGGGGTCTATCTGTATCAGTAGTGTTGGTGTCTATCTGTATCAGTAGTGTTGGTGTCTATCTGTATCAGTAGTGTAGGGGTCTATCTGTATCAGTAGTGGTGGTGTCTATCTGTATCAGTAGTGTTGGTGTCTATCTGTATCAGTAGTGTAGGGGTCTATCTGTATCAGTAGTATTAATGTCTATCTGTATCAGTAGTGTTGGTGTCTATCTGTATCAGTAGTGGTGGTGTCTATCTGTATTAGTAGTATTAATGTCTATCTGTATCAGTAGTGTTGGTGTCTATCTGTATCAGTAGTATTAATGTCTATCTGTATCAGTAGTGTAGGGGTCTATCTGTATCAGTAGTGTTGGTGTCTATCTGTATCAGTAGTGGTGGTGTCTATCTGTATCAGTAGTGTTGGTGTCTATCTGTATCAGTAGTATTAATGTCTATCTGTATCAGTAGTGTTGGTGTCTATCTGTATCAGTAGTATTAATGTCTATCTGTATTAGTAGTGGTGGTGTCTATCTGTATCAGTAGTGTTGGTGTCTATCTGTATCAGTAGTGTTGGTGTCTATCTGTATTAGTAGTATTAATGTCTATCTGTATCAGTAGTGGTGGTGTCTATCTGTATCAGTAGTGGTGGTGTCTATCTGTATCAGTAGTGTAGGGGTCTATCTGTATCAGTAGTGTTGGTGTCTATCTGTATCAGTAGTGGTGGGGTCTATCTGTATCAGTAGTGGTGGTGTCTATCTGTATCAGTAGTGTTGGTGTCTATCTGTATCAGTAGTGTAGGGGTCTATCTGTATCAGTAGTATTAATGTCTATCTGTATTAGTAGTGTTGGTGTCTATCTGTATCAGTAGTGTTGGTGTCTATCTGTATCAGTAGTGTTGGTGTCTATCTGTATCAGTAGTGTAGGGGTCTATCTGTATCAGTAGTATTAATGTCTATCTGTATTAGTAGTGTTGGTGTCTATCTGTATCAGTAGTGTTGGTGTCTATCTGTATCAGTAGTGGTGGTGTCTATCTGTATTAATAGTGGTGGTGTCTATCTGTATCAGTAGTGTAGGGGTATATCTGTATCAGTAGTGGTGGTGTCTATCTGTATCAGTAGTGGTGGTGTCTATCTGTATCAGTAGTATTAATGTCTATCTGTATCAGTAGTGTAGGGGTCTATCTGTATCAGTAGTGGTGGTGTCTATCTGTATCAGTAGTGTTGGTGTCTATCTGTATCAGTAGTGTTGGTGTCTATCTGTATTAGTAGTGTTGGTGTCTATCTGTATCAGTAGTGTTGGTGTCTATCTGTATCAGTAGTGGTGGTGTCTATCTGTATCAGTAGTATTAATGTCTATCTGTATCAGTAGTGGTGGTGTCTATCTGTATTAGTAGTGTTGGTGTCTATCTGTATCAGTAGTGTTGGTGTCTATCTGTATCAGTAGTGTTGGTGTCTATCTGTATTAGTAGTGTTGGTGTCTATCTGTATCAGTAGTGGTGGTGTCTATCTGTATCAGTAGTGTAGGGGTCTATCTGTATCAGATCAGTAGTATTAATGTCTATCTGTATCAGTAGTATTAATGTCTATCTGTATCAGTAGTATTAATGTCTATCTGTATCAGTAGTATTAATGTCTATCTGTATCAGTAGTATTAATGTCTATCTGTATCAGTAGTATTAATGTCTATCTGTATCAGTAGTATTAATGTCTATCTGTATCAGTAGTGGTGGTGTCTATCTGTATCAGTAGTGTTGGTGTCTATCTGTATCAGTAGTGTTGGTGTCTATCTGTATCAGTAGTGTTGGTGTCTATCTGTATCAGTAGTATTAATGTCTATCTGTATTAGTAGTGTTGGTGTCTATCTGTATCAGTAGTGGTGGTGTCTATCTGTATCAGTAGTGGTGGTGTCTATCTGTATTAGTAGTATTAATGTCTATCTGTATCAGTAGTGTTGGTGTCTATCTGTATCAGTAGTATTAATGTCTATCTGTATCAGTAGTGTAGGGGTCTATCTGTATCAGTAGTGTTGGTGTCTATCTGTATCAGTAGTGGTGGTGTCTATCTGTATCAGTAGTGTTGGTGTCTATCTGTATCAGTAGTATTAATGTCTATCTGTATCAGTAGTGTTGGTGTCTATCTGTATCAGTAGTATTAATGTCTATCTGTATTAGTAGTGGTGGTGTCTATCTGTATCAGTAGTGTTGGTGTCTATCTGTATCAGTAGTGTTGGTGTCTGTCTGTATTAGTAGTATTAATGTCTATCTGTATCAGTAGTGGTGGTGTCTATCTGTATCAGTAGTGTTGGTGTCTACCTGTATCAGTAGTGTAGGGGTCTATCTGTATCAGTAGTATTAATGTCTATCTGTATCAGTAGTGGTGGTGTCTATCTGTATCAGTAGTGGTGGTGTCTATCTGTATCAGTAGTGTAGGGGTCTATCTGTATCAGTAGTGTTGGTGTCTATCTGTATCAGTAGTGGTGGTGTCTATCTGTATCAGTAGTGTTGGTGTCTATCTGTATCAGTAGTGTAGGAGTCTATCTGTATCAGTAGTATTAATGTCTATCTGTATTAGTAGTGTTGGTGTCTATCTGTATCAGTAGTGTTGGTGTCTATCTGTATCCAGTAGTGTTGGTGTCTATCTGTATCAGTAGTGTTAGGTCTATCTGTATCAGTAGTGGTGGTGTCTATCTGTATTAATAGTGGTGGTGTCTATCTGTATCAGTAGTGTGGAGTGTCTATCTGTATCAGTAGTGGTGGTGTCTATCTGTATTAGTAGTGTTGGTGTCTATCTGTATCAGTAGTGGTGGTGTCTATCTGTATCAGTAGTGGTGGTGTCTATCTGTATCAGTAGTATTAATGTCTATCTGTATCAGTAGTGTAGGGGTCTATCTGTATCAGATCAGTAGTATTAATGTCTATCTGTATCAGTAGTATTAATGTCTATCTGTATCAGTAGTATTAATGTCTATCTGTATCAGTAGTATTAATGTCTATCTGTATCAGTAGTATTCATGTCTATCTGTATCAGTAGTATTAATGTCTATCTGTGTCAGTAGTATTAATGTCTATCTGTATCAGTAGTGGTGGTGTCTATCTGTATCAGTAGTGTTGGTGTCTATCTGTATCAGTAGTGTTGGTGTCTATCTGTATCAGTAGTGTTGGTGTCTATCTGTATCAGTAGTATTAATGTCTATCTGTATTAGTAGTGTTGGTGTCTATCTGTATCAGTAGTGGTGGGGTCGATCTGTATCAGTAGTGGTGGTGTCTATCTGTATCAGTAGTGGTGGGGTCTATCTGTATCAGTAGTGGTGGGGTCTATCTGTATCAGTAGTATTAATGTCTATCTGTATTAGTAGTGTTGGTGTCTATCTGTATCAGTAGTGGTGGGGTCGATCTGTATCAGTAGTGGTGGTGTCTATCTGTATTAGTAGTGGTGGTGTCTATCTGTATCAGTAGTGGTGGTGTCTATCTGCATCAGTAGTGGTGGGGTCGATCTGTATTAGTAGTGTTGGTGTCTATCTGTATCAGTAGTGGTGGTGTCTATCTGTATCAGTAGTGGTGGGGTCTATCTGTATCAGTAGTGTTGGTGTCTATCTGTATCAGTAGTGTTGGTGTCTATCTGTATCAGTAGTGTAGGGGTCTATCTGTATCAGTAGTGGTGGTGTCTATCTGTATCAGTAGTGTTGGTGTCTATCTGTATCAGTAGTGTAGGGGTCTATCTGTATCAGTAGTATTAATGTCTATCTGTATCAGTAGTGTTGGTGTCTATCTGTATCAGTAGTGGTGGTGTCTATCTGTATTAGTAGTATTAATGTCTATCTGTATCAGTAGTGTTGGTGTCTATCTGTATCAGTAGTATTAATGTCTATCTGTATCAGTAGTGTAGGGGTCTATCTGTATCAGTAGTGTTGGTGTCTATCTGTATCAGTAGTGGTGGTGTCTATCTGTATCAGTAGTGTTGGTGTCTATCTGTATCAGTAGTATTAATGTCTATCTGTATCAGTAGTGTTGGTGTCTATCTGTATCAGTAGTATTAATGTCTATCTGTATTAGTAGTGGTGGTGTCTATCTGTATCAGTAGTGTTGGTGTCTATCTGTATCAGTAGTGTTGGTGTCTATCTGTATTAGTAGTATTAATGTCTATCTGTATCAGTAGTGGTGGTGTCTATCTGTATCAGTAGTGGTGGTGTCTATCTGTATCAGTAGTGTAGGGGTCTATCTGTATCAGTAGTGTTGGTGTCTATCTGTATCAGTAGTGGTGGGGTCTATCTGTATCAGTAGTGGTGGTGTCTATCTGTATCAGTAGTGTTGGTGTCTATCTGTATCAGTAGTGTAGGGTCTATCTGTATCAGTAGTATTAATGTCTATCTGTATTAGTAGTGTTGGTGTCTATCTGTATCAGTAGTGTTGGTGTCTATCTGTATCAGTAGTGTAGGGTCTATCTGTATCAGTAGTGGTGGTGTCTATCTGTATTAATAGTGGTGGTGTCTATCTGTATCAGTAGTGTAGGGGTATATCTGTATCAGTAGTGGTGGTGTCTATCTGTATCAGTAGTGGTGGTGTCTATCTGTATCAGTAGTATTAATGTCTATCTGTATCAGTAGTGTAGGGGTCTATCTGTATCAGTAGTGTTGGTGTCTATCTGTATCAGTAGTGTTGGTGTCTATCTGTATTAGTAGTGTTGGTGTCTATCTGTATCAGTAGTGTTGGTGTCTATCTGTATCAGTAGTGGTGGTGTCTATCTGTATCAGTAGTATTAATGTCTATCTGTATCAGTAGTGGTGGTGTCTATCTGTATTAGTAGTGTTGGTGTCTATCTGTATCAGTAGTGTTGGTGTCTATCTGTATCAGTAGTGTTGGTGTCTATCTGTATTAGTAGTGTTGGTGTCTATCTGTATCAGTAGTGGTGGTGTCTATCTGTATCAGTAGTGTAGGGGTCTATCTGTATCAGATCAGTAGTATTAATGTCTATCTGTATCAGTAGTATTAATGTCTATCTGTATCAGTAGTATTAATGTCTATCTGTATCAGTAGTATTAATGTCTATCTGTATCAGTAGTATTAATGTCTATCTGTATCAGTAGTATTAATGTCTATCTGTATCAGTAGTATTAATGTCTATCTGTATCAGTAGTGGTGGTGTCTATCTGTATCAGTAGTGTTGGTGTCTATCTGTATCAGTAGTGTTGGTGTCTATCTGTATCAGTAGTGTTGGTGTCTATCTGTATCAGTAGTATTAATGTCTATCTGTATTAGTAGTGTTGGTGTCTATCTGTATCAGTAGTGGTGGTGTCTATCTGTATCAGTAGTGGTGGTGTCTATCTGTATCAGTAGTATTAATGTCTATCTGTATCAGTAGTGTTGGTGTCTATCTGTATCAGTAGTATTAATGTCTATCTGTATCAGTAGTGTAGGGGTCTATCTGTATCAGTAGTGTTGGTGTCTATCTGTATCAGTAGTGGTGGTGTCTATCTGTATCAGTAGTGTTGGTGTCTATCTGTATCAGTAGTATTAATGTCTATCTGTATCAGTAGTGTTGGTGTCTATCTGTATCAGTAGTATTAATGTCTATCTGTATTAGTAGTGGTGGTGTCTATCTGTATCAGTAGTGTTGGTGTCTATCTGTATCAGTAGTGTTGGTGTCTGTCTGTATTAGTAGTATTAATGTCTATCTGTATCAGTAGTGGTGGTGTCTATCTGTATCAGTAGTGTTGGTGTCTACCTGTATCAGTAGTGTAGGGTGTCATCTGTATCAGTAGTATTAATGTCTATCTGTATCAGTAGTGGTGGTGTCTATCTGTATCAGTAGTGGTGGTGTCTATCTGTATCAGTAGTGTAGGGTCTATCTGTATCAGTAGTGTTGGTGTCTATCTGTATCAGTAGTGGTGGTGTCTATCTGTATCAGTAGTGTTGGTGTCTATCTGTATCAGTAGTGTAGAGTTCTATCTGTATCAGTAGTATTAATGTCTATCTGTATCAGTAGTGTTGGTGTCTATCTGTATCAGTAGTGTTGGTGTCTATCTGTATCAGTAGTGTTGGTGTCTATCTGTATCAGTAGTGTAGGGTCTATCTGTATCAGTAGTGGTGGTGTCTATCTGTATTAATAGTGTTGGTGTCTATCTGTATCAGTAGTGTGGGGTCTATCTGTATCAGTAGTGGTGGTGTCTATCTGTATCAGTAGTGTTGGTGTCTATCTGTATCAGTAGTGTTGGTGTCTATCTGTATTAGTAGTGTTGGTGTCTATCTGTATCAGTAGTGTTGGTGTCTATCTGTATTAGTAGTGTTGGTGTCTATCTGTATCAGTAGTGTTGGTGTCTATCTGTATCAGTAGTGTTGGTGTCTATCTGTATCAGTAGTGGTGGTGTATATCTGTATCAGTAGTGTAGGGGTCTATCTGTATCAGATCAGTAGTATTAATGTCTATCTGTATCAGTAGTATTAATGTCTATCTGTATCAGTAGTATTAATGTCTATCTGTATCAGTAGTATTAATGTCTATCTGTATCAGTAGTATTAATGTCTATGCTGTATCAGTAGTATTAATGTCTATCTGTGTCAGTAGTATTAATGTCTATCTGTATCAGTAGTGGTGGTGTCTATCTGTATCAGTAGTGTTGGTGTCTATCTGTATCCAGTAGTGTTGGTGTCTATCTGTATCAGTAGTGTTGGTGTCTATCTGTATCAGTAGTATTAATGTCTATCTGTATTAGTAGTGTTGGTGTCTATCTGTATCAGTAGTGGTGGTGTCTATCTGTATCAGTAGTGGTGGTGTCTATCTGTATCAGTAGTGGTGGTGTCTATCTGTATCAGTAGTATTAATGTCTATCTGTATCAGTAGTGGTGGTGTCTATCTGTATCAGTAGTGCTGGTGTCTATCTGTATCAGTAGTGTTGGTGTCTATCTGTATTAGTAGTGTTGGTGTCTATCTGTATCAGTAGTGTTGGTGTCTATCTGTATCAGTAGTTGTTGGTGTCTATCTGTATCAGTAGTGTTGGTGTCTATCTGTATCAGTAGTATTAATGTCTATCTGTATCAGTAGTGGTGGTGTCTATCTGTATCAGTAGTGTTGGTGTCTATCTGTATCAGTAGTAGTTGGTGTCTATCTGTATCAGTAGTGGTGGTGTCTATCTGTATCAGTAGTATTAATGTCTATCTGTATCAGTAGTGTAGGGGTCTATCTGTATCAGTAGTGGTGGTGTCTATCTGTATCAGTAGTATTAATGTCTATCTGTATCAGTAGTGGTGGTGTCTATCTGTATCAGTAGTGGTGGTGTCTATCTGTATCAGTGAGTATTAATGTCTATCTGTATCAGTAGTGGTGGTGTCTATCTGTATCAGTAGTGGTGGTGTCTATCTGTATCAGTAGTATTAATGTCTATCTGTATCAGTAGTGATGTAATGTCTATCTGTATCAGTAGTGTTGGTGTCTATCTGTATTAGTAGTGTTGGTGTCTATCTGTATCAGTAGTGTTGGTGTCTATCTGTATTAGTAGTGTTGGTGTCTATCTGTATCAGTAGTGTAGGTGTCTATCTGTATTAGTAGTGTTGGTGTCTATATGTATCAGTAGTGGTGGTGTCTATCTGTATCAGTAGTATTAATGTCTATCTGTATCAGTAGTGTTGGTGTCTATCTGTATCAGTAGTGTTGGTGTCTATCTGTATTAGTAGTGTTGGTGTCTATCTGTATCAGTAGTGTGAAGTCTATCTGTATCAGTAGTATTAATGTCTATCTGTATCAGTAGTGTTGGTGTCTATCTGTATCAGTAGTATTAATGTCTATCTGTATCAGTAGTGTTGGTGTCTATCTGTATCAGTTGTGGTGGTGTCTATCTGTATCAGTAGTGGTGGGGTCTATCTGTATCGGTAGTGTTGGTGTCTATCTGTATCAGTAGTATTAATGTCTATCTGTATCAGTAGTGTTGGTGTCCTATCTGTATCAGTAGTATTAGTGTCTATCTGTATCAGTAGTGTTGGTGTCTATCTGTATCAGTAGTATTAATGTCGATCTGTATTAGT
>NW_027036093.1:0-12676 GCF_034236695.1 Oncorhynchus nerka
TGACAACTTCTACAATGATTACAAAGACATACTGTACTCTACTCTCAAATCATCCTCCCCACTAATTTACAGTACTGGGATCAGGCAGAGAAGAACGTCGGTGGAGAGCAGTGCAGTGCACTATGGGAGGCCCAGCTAGATAGAATGAAGTCATGTTTACTACTGTGTGTGGGGGGGTATAATGTCAGATTTAAGACAGAGGCAGAGGTGCAAGGGGTTGGGAATAGGCAGTGTGCCTCCTGTAGCTGACTCACAGAGCCATGACCCCCCTACCCATAAATCCCCTCTCCCTCAGAGGCCGAACACAAGTGCTGCACAGACTCAGTCCCTCCAAATCAGACAGCCTGGCCCACCTGTGGTCACCTCAGACTCTTAGGTCAATATCAGCAACTGTTTGGGTGAAGAAATACTGAATGCATCTCTTGTACCAGGTACACAAGGCATCCATTTTTAAAAGGTCACTTTTTTATCACATTAGCGACCCAGATTTGAAATCCAAGACATTGCTACAGTTAACCAGCCATGATATTTACAGTTGATTGGTTGGTTGCTATGTAAATAAAAAGCCAAGGCCAATCATTTTCTGGACACAGAACCATAATGGCAGCCACCACCCTCTGGTTTCCCCATACGTAAAGCTAAGGAACACAGTGTCCAAAAGAAACTACGTTATTTTGCTTGTTTCTCGTACTCATTGACCCATATAGTCAATGTATGGGAATTTTTTTAAATTCACCAGACTCACCCCGGTTCGTGGTCATGGTTACTCTCCCTTCCTACTTGCTGCTTGCAAGGCACGCCATCTGCTGTAATCAGCGACACCATGACGCAGAGTTATTTTTCCACCACAATTCCCCAGACTTCCAGTATAATTACTAGGTAGGGAATTGAGTTAGGTTTTAGTTTAGTAATGGACTTAGTTACACCCACTGACTTCCATTCAAGGAAATGGGTTCCTCTCAAAAGGGAATGACCATTTCTTGCTTGCAATGTGGTTAGTTAGGCAACAGGCCAAGCAGCATAGAAACTGGGAAATGAACCTGACATCCAACCACACAGCATAGATCTTTTTCTATACAGTGTTTCTACTTAGCCTGGTCCCAGATCAGTTTGTGCTGTCTTGCCACACTATAACCTTTAGGAGTTGTCAAGGTAGCACAAAACTATCTGGGACCAGGCTAGTTTCTATGGCGTCATTGATCTATCAAGAGTTTATACTGGTAATTATGAGTCTGGAGGCCATTTCTTTGCCTGCAATGTGGCTAGTCTAACAATTGGCATAGAATCTGAAAATTAACCCAACAATCACCATATTTATCTCCACTCTATAGCATACATATAGTGTTTATATGGTGTTCATGGCTGTTTGCTTAAAAACAGGACAGTTTTTAAGATCTGATGGAACCAGTATGGTATCTATTATGCAACTCTATAACCACACTCTACTTTTAGTGATGAGCTGGCGAGGGTAGATGACTTCTCAACTTGACCAAACTACAGACAGTCAGAGATAATTACAGCCAAAACTCAGCCCGTGGAGAGACGAGACACTGGTGCCCCAAAACATGGAATCAGTCCTGTTTAATCTACTTATTTTACTAAACATTTATTTAACCAGGCAAGTCAGTTAAGAATTTTATTTTACTTACAATGACAGCCTGTATTCGAACAAAATAGAAGAGCTCAGAGATGTTTTTGAATAAAATAAAATAAATATAGTGCAATTCAGGCAAAAGGCAATGCATGGATGGAAGGAAGGAGGGGTGGAGGGCATAGTACCATACATCTGTTGTTTTATTGAAGGAAGTCAGCAGGATAACAGCTGCTTCTGCGGTCAGGGAAATCCCAATCTAACCTCTTTCTCCAAAACCAGCAAAAGCCAAAACCAATCCTTACAAATATTTTCTATTTTGCCATTGATTCTTCTCAGCTTTCTTCTCAGCCTCAGAGAGACTACTGGGAATGACAGTGAATACAGAGGATTTATTGAGGGATTAATTTTCATCTTCAAAGTAATAGTTGTTGAGTTTCAAAGTAGACTCGCTTGCCAGTCCTCAGTCGGGGGTCTCTCCTTTCAAAACACTCGCTTGACTTTCACTGTCCGTTGTAATGCAAGTCTTACTAATCTCACTCTCTCTCCCACTCTCTCCTCAGGTCCTGGCCATATGCATCATCCAGTTGGAGAGGATACGAGGCTGTCGTTCCTCTGTCTTCCTCTTCCTGTTCTGGGTCCTGGTGGTGGTGTGTTCCTGGTGCCCCTACGGGCAAAGATCCAGCTGGCTATGTACGAGGTACGGTGGTAGTAGAACATGACTTTATTCTCTATGGTCTATGGGAGAAGTAGCAGGTGTGATGACACAGGCACTAACATACTCAGTGTCTGCATGACTGATGTTACAAGTTCACGCTATGTGAATGTAGGTTAATAGAGACCACTGTCAAAACAGTCATGACACACAGTAATTTTGTATCGTAGGAAACAATTTACTTGGATGAATATGCTACGCCTACATCCTGACTGTTATGTCTGCTTAGGTTTGCACTCAGTGACCCTGCAGAACTAGTTTGTCTGAAGGGTTGTCTACCCATAGTCTAGACTTAGAGACTAGAGAGCGCATTGCTTGATATAGAGATGCTGTTGTGCCTGCTATGCTTTATTCGTAACTCCACAAAATTAACCAAGGGTTTTCTAGTCTAGACTTAGCATGACTTGGGTAGAAATGCATTGCCTCCCAAAAGTCGACAGAGGAAACCCTGCAGTGTTGGTAGGGCGGATGACAGACACCGCCAACTCTCGTCTCCCTTGTCTCCCTAAAGCCTCTGTAGATTGCTAGACTCCCCTCTCCTCTCATCTGGTGTCTCTTCCTTCCAGACACTGCAATCATTGTCCTCGTATTTGTCAAAGCGGTAACAGCATTCGTGCTTTTAGAAAAACACACATCCATATCACATCCTTATCGCCTCCAGTATGACATTACCACACGTAGTGTTTAGGCCAGCGGTAATGACAGGTCTGAGGTAAAACCGATAGTGATGGTGAGACAACCCAACATGGCAGCCCAGGGTCAGACCAGAGGCACGTCAACACCACTTTTATAGGCAGGAGCAGCCAGCAAACACCTACTGGGACCGACCTACTGGGAAATACAGTATTTGTATTATCCTCTCAACACAGTCACATACACCGGGAGAACAAAACATTAAGAACACCTTCCTAATATTGAGTTGCACCCCCTTTTCCCCTCAGAAGAGCCTCAATACATCGGCACAAGGTGAATGGCCCATGTTGTCTCCAATGCTTCCCACAGTTGTGTCAAGTTGGCTGGATGTCCTTTGGGCGGTGGACCATTCTTGATACAGACTAGAAACTGTTGAGTGTGAAAAACCCTGGTTGGATTTAACAGGTGACATCAATAAGGGATCATAGCTTTCACCTGGATTCACCTGGTCAGTCTGTACACTAGTGTATAGACGGGCACATTTTCAAACGTGCACACACGTGGCCACCACCAGCACTGATCATTTGGACAAACTCAGAGAAGAACTTTGAGACAGCTCTTCTGGTAGACAGGCAACAACATTAGAAGACAGTTGTACCTGTATCTCAACATGAGACATTTCACTGCACCGGTAAAAGCGTTGAGAGTGTACATAGTGTACAGAGCTCATGTTTGGTTTTGCAGACCCAATTCCCTCGGCTCATTGGTCAGACCAACTGACCTATGTTTACAGGCATATATTACCACCCACTCCTAGCCCCATACCATCCTGACCCTGTTTTCACTATGCGGCCGGATCCAGTTTGTTCTCCCCATCTGCACTCTGGGCGCAACATAGGGTGAGGTTGTCATCAACAACTACAGGAAACGGAGGGACGAATATTCCCCCATTCACATGGGCTGTAGTGGAGCGGGTCGAGAGCTTCCAAGTTCCTCAGTGTCCACATCACTAAGGACCTATCCTGGTCCAAACACACCAACACAGTCGTGAAGAAGGCACGACAATGCCTCTTCCCCGTCAGGAGGCTAAAAAGATTTGGCATGGGCCGTCAGATGATCAAAAAGTTCTACAGCTGCCACCATTGAGAGCATCTCGACTGGCTGCATCCCCACTTGGTATGGCAACTGCTCGGCATCTGACCGCAAGATGCTACAGAGGGTAGTGCGTACGGCCCAGTACATCACTGGGGTTGAAGTCCCTGCCATCCAGGACCTATATACCAGGTGGTGCCAGAGGAAGGGCCTAAAAATGGTCAAAAACTCCAGCCAACCAAGTCATAGACTGTTCTATCTGCTACCGCATGGCAAATGGTACAGGTGTGCTAAGTCTGGGACCAAAAGGTTCCTGAACCTCTTCAATCCCCAAGTCATAAGTGTGCTAAATAGTTAACCAAATAGCTGACCGGAATATCTGCATTGACCCTTTTTGCACTATTTTGACTCTATGCATACACACTGGACTCTACCCACACACTCACACTGACAATCCAACACATACACGCACACATTCGCCACACACTCACTCATCACATACAGAAATAGAAAATAGCAGCAGTGTATCTATCCTGTTGCCTAGTCACTTTACCCCTACCTATATGTACATATCTTCCTCAATTTCCTCGCACTCCTGCACATCGACTAGGTGCTGGTACCCCCTGTACATAGCCACGCTATCATTGCTCATAAGCCTTTGACTGTAAATCTACACCTATTGTTTATGAAGCATCTGACAATTACAATTTGATTTGATCATAAGTCGTACCTGTGCGGCAGACAGCCTAGCGGTTAAGAGTCTTGTGCCAGTAACCGAAAGGTCTCTGGTTCAAATCCCTGAGCCAACTAGATGAAAAATATTTTGCCTTTGAGCAAGGCAACTTAACCTTAACTGCTCCTGTAAGGGCTGGATAAGTGTCTAAAATGCTAAATGACTAAAATGACAAAATCACTCCAACTGCCGTTTACTATGGCTCTGACTTTCACACAAGGGAAACGGGTCAACATTAGGTTGACATATGGGCCATCAAAAACAGGCCTGCTGCTGGTCTCTTATAAGTTAAGAATAACATGTGGAAACCACATTTCACATAATACGTGGTTAATATCACTGTTTTGGCTGTCTTCCATTGAGAAAGAGGGAGGGAGGGTTGTTGGTTTGTGTCTGCTTCTCCCACAATCTCTCTATTTACAGATATGGGTCGTAGCGTGACTGCAGGGAGCTTTTTACTATTGCTTCATTTATATTAAAGACTTTGGTTTTTCACCATGATTTGGCTTTACGGTTCAAAATAAGCTTTATTGAGTCTCTCTGTGATCGTGGCATATAACCATATCCTGTCTTATATAGTGTTCCTTATGTTGAGTTCAAGCATGGGAAATCTTGAAATCTTTATCTGGGAAGAAAAGCTTGCATTTTGACAAACTCATGCAAACCCACACTGATAAAATAAAAAGTATAGCAATTAATGATACATTGTTTACTAGTTGTGACAGAGCATTTAATTTGAAACACGATTTCCTTTGATGGCACAGTTCCAATGCTGTGTGTAACCAACCCATTTCCATGTCTTAAAACTCAAAAGATGCATATCTCAGTAACCCACAAATGGTTACACAACTATATGTTGCATGAGAAATGCAATGACAATAATAACATTGGCAATTGTACTTATTTAACCCTTATATACTTAGGCAAATCATGTAATATTCACTGTTTCCTTTTTTTAACAGGGTATCACCACCGATATTGTGAGATACACAGCATTTTTCTCCTACTTCTCACTCCAACTGGCCCAGCTCTTCCTGTGTTGTTTCGCTGACCAGCCTCCAGAGGGAAAACCGTCCTCGCCAAAGTAGGCATTAGATCAGAACGTGGGCTATATTTCACTTCCGTCAAAATGCTCTCTCCTTCCAAAACATGAGAGAATGCTTGGGCAGAGACTGGGATTGAGAATAGAAGCCATCTTGTGGTTTTTGACTTTCGTTGTCAACACACTCCCTGAGTTTCCCTTTGGTGGAAGATCAAGTGATTCACTTCCTCTCTCTGCCCACTTTCCTACGAGGACACTGTAAATTAATGAATGAATGTGTTGTCTACTCTGTCCATTCCATACACACGACTCACACACCACATGAACCATGCTACGACCGTTACACCACTTCTACACCAACGTTGTTCTGTATTTATGCGGTTTATGGAATCACACTCTTTCACAGTCGGTCCAATCAAAAAAGACTGATGAATCATGTTCCAACCAAACAACCATAGCGACTATAACTCCCGCTCTAATCAACCTGACTTTGGTAGTGGTAGCTACAGTGAAGCCTATATAGTCCATGACATAATACTGTATCTTGAGAGAAAACAAGAAAACAAACTGTCCCAAAAACCTCCTAAATGTCTCTCAGCATCTGTCCTGGCCGGCCAGCGGTAGTGAGGTTCAGAGGACTGGAAGCCACAGCCTGGTGTAAGAACCACACCCTAGTGTGTTCTCTGCTCCCCCCACATCTTGGTCAGAGATTCTCATAGTCAGTCACAACAACAGAGAAAGCGAGGGATGGAGAGGAAGAGCGAGAGAGATGGAAAGAGAGACAGAGTAAGACCCTCCGGTGAGGGGGCGGTAGAGGGAAGAGAGGTTGCCAAAGATCGAGCATGAGCACAAATTGCTAGTGTGTCGGTGTGTGTGTTCAGCATGGTGCCACAGTGACGACACGTTACCACCCAGCATGGACCTCAAATTCTCCTCCCAACCCTAGCTCCAACACGAACTCTAACTGTTTACGCGCTTTACTCCTGTCCACAGTCTCCAGCTATTTACACATGCAGTTTCCACTGAGGACCACCTTACTGCATCATGCTGTTTAAACTCATTAGCATCCAGTAAAGACTCCACAAGTACATCATAGAACCATTAGTCAGCCACAGAGGAGTCCTATGTTTTACCAAAGCCTTTAAACATTGAGAGATTTACATGGTGGTCAAAGTCAGTGACATTCCCCTCTAATCTGTTTCAGAACCCATGTCCAGTCAAGGATGCCTCTTTCCTGTCGAAGATGCTCTTCTGGTGGTTTACTGGGTAAGATGGTTTAATGAAACTCTCAAACAACATGTTGACTTGTTTGAAAAATCTTTTATACTGTAAATCTTATAATGTACGTGGGTGTTTGTGTATAACTTATACACTGAGTGTACAAAACCTGAAGAACACCTGCTCTTTCCATGACATAGACTGACCAGGTGCAAGTCAATAAAGGTGTTCTTAATTTGCACACTCAGTATGTCATCGCTGTTCCCCTCAGGCTGGTGGTTAAAGGTTATCGTACCCCTCTGGAAGCTGGAGACCTGTGGAACCTGAGGGAAGAGGACACATCGGACAAGATCCTCTCTGATCTGGAGGAGGAGTGGACAACAGAATGTGCCAAACTGCAACAGTAAGAACCAATTACAATATGCATCTCTCGCCAAACTAATTCTGTAGCTTCAGACACTCAGGAATCCATTAACTTACTTTTATGACATTGACATTGTGGTTAAACTTCAGAATAGTGTCTGCCTAGAACTCTAGATGATCGAGGTCCCTTGAAGAGCTTGTGTAGTTGTAATCGGAAAACAAGCTGTCTCGCTAAGGGACACTTAAGTCCGAAAATAGGTCAAAAGAGGTCCCCTAAGGACAGCATACTGTAACGTCGAGACACTAGCTTTGAAGATCCCATTGTTAAATTCCAAAACTTTGCGTTAAGCCCTCATCTACTCACGTGTGAGCAGGATAATGCCTTTTATGGCTGCTGAAAAGTCTTCTTTCACATTTTGCACCGGAGATGTGTCAAATTAACAACAATGACTATTGTTGAATTTTTTTCATCCCTTTGTTTCATATTAAAAGAAACAGGCAATATATAGGGCCATCAAACCCAGATGTCCTCTCTGTCTGCTTGTTTAACCAGGCAGGAGAAAACCATGGTGGCAGCCGTGGCGCTGGGCACCAGACTGCCCGACCAGGCCCAGATACTCAGGAAGCTGCAGAAGGAGCAGAGCTCCGGCTTCTGCCTGCTGAGGACACTGGCCAGGAACTTGGGACCTTACTTCCTTACTGGGACGATGTGCATCATCTTCCACGACTTCTTTATGTTTGCCATCCCTCAGGTGCTCAGGTAAAAATGGCTAAGGGTTTGACGTTAATTCTACACAGGAGACTAAGCTCCCATAAATATATGGCATCACATCGTAAACAAAGCCATCGTAATCTGGGCAGCACGACACAATAATCCCTTGCAAGTCAGACAGATTCCACGCTCTATTTCCAATACCCTTTACATTGATATACATACTAAAATGTCAATTTGGCAACCTTAAAACTGGACCCGCCATGCTTGACCCCATCTCTGGCACCCAATGCCAGTCTAGACAGGAACCTTGTTGTTGTTGTTGCACAGCCATGGCTTGGTGGAAGTGTTAATTACGGTCAAGAGAAAGGAGTCAGAGACCACAGCTTTCTGCCCCAACATGGAGAGTCAAGGACATTAGCTTAGTTTAAGGGAGGGAAGAAAAGAAAGAAAGAAAGGAAGGAAAGAGAGAGTGAAGAGAAGGCTCTAAACAGCAGAAAGGCTGAGGTTGCTCTGGTGGACCACAATAAGAGAGCCACTAGCCAAGTGTTGAGGCCAGCCCAGCCACAAGAGGCGCACTGTTGTGCAACTAGAGACGGCTTTGTGTCGACCAGCAGGCCCTGCGGCCACACTAATGATCATAGTCCGCACAGGGCTGCATGGCAAAGCAGTGAAAGTGAAGGAACATGACAGGGGTATACAAAGCTGACAGAGAACAGTAACTTGTCTGTGCTTATGACTCCATTAAATGCACTGCATTGGCAGTGGCACAGTGTCCATGTTCAGTGTATAGGCTTATGTTTTATAGTATGAATAAGACTCTGTTGAGTTTCTGAAAGTCTCCAGAAACATGAAGCAGAATGTATCCACAGGAAGCACTGTATGATATCACCATGTTCTCTCTTTCACCCTTATCCCCTCTCAAACAGTCTTCTTCTGGGCTTCATGAACGAAGAAGACGCCCCTGTGGAAGGGCTACTTCACGCTACCCTGATGTTCCTGCTGTCCTGTCTCCAGTCCCTGTTCAACCACCAGTACATGTACACCTGCTTCACCGTGGGCATGAGAGTGAAGACAGCCGTGATGGGACTGGTCTACAGAAAGGTACGTCGTCGTGCCAACCAGTAGACAGTGGGTGACTGTGCGTCACGTTGTACACATTGGCTCTTAATGGCAGGCTTGAAATTCCAACGTAAATAAACTATACCTCGACAATTAACATATTATTTTTTCCAAGGACCAAGAAGAAAAACAATGAAAAATAAATATGTTAATTGTCAAGTTTAAGGTTTATTTAAGTTGGAAAAAGAGGTTCTGGGTGTTAAGAAACCTTGAAACCAAGTGTTACATAATACTCATTTACTGGAGGTTTAACTTGAGGTTGTTCTGTTTTTCCTCTAGTCTTTGGTGATCAACAGCGCATCCAGGAGGACGTGCACAGTGGGGGAGATCGTCAACCTGGTATCAGCCGACACTCAGAAGCTCATGGACTTTGTGGTTTACTTCAACGCAGTGTGGCTGGCTCCTATCGAGATCGCCCTCTGCCTCTTCTTCCTCTGGCAGGTATGGATGGCACTGTCACTTCTGTTTTTGTTGGTACTCATTGATGACGGACATTTGTTTTCTTTGCTACTCATTTATAACACATTGCTTTTGATGACTTGTGTAAAACGATGCCATTTTACAGCACCTAGGCCCATCTGCGCTAGCCGGAATTGCCACCGTCATCCTCATCTTCCCACTCAATGGATTCATCGCCAAGAAAAGGAGCAAACTGCAGGTACGGACATGTCCTAAGAGGAGATTCATATGCACTTTGACCTCAGTGCAAAAAGATCTGGGACCAGACAGTCTTTCCAGGCTACTTTGACCCCAGGCAGTAGCCAAATCAGAATGTGATTTTGCATGTTTGGTCAGGGATGCCACAGCTGGTTTACATAGCCGAAACAGAGCTGTGTGGGAGTGCGGGTTGGATGGATGTCTCCACCATGTTATGCTTATGAAAAACAACCACAGAAAAAAAGGGTCTATAAAAGGCTATATTTTTCATTTGTTTTTTGGAAAAACAACAGACAGTTTTGGCAATAATGCCTGTTTTAATCTAATTTACAGTCGTAGAATGTCACTGACCGCTTTCCTGGCCGCTTTGTTGTTTCCTCGTCGTAAAACTGCTAAGTGTTAAGAACTGTGTTCAATACTGTAACATAGTACAATTCTAATGAAATTAAACAAGTACATACTTCTGTAGAGTGCTCAACATTAGCTGTTACTTGACAAGTATCTGCAGCTGTAACTGACAACTCAATGTTTATAAAATCACATTAAATCACATTTTATTTGTCAATTGCTTCGTCAAACAAAAAAACACACAAAATAGCAGAATTGGTCAGGAGCACGTAAGACGGCTACTATCCACTGCAGCGCCATCCTGAGATGAGTAATAGATACAGGTATGCTGGTGCAACAACACTTCTATTTAACCATGTCTTTGAATGCTTCTCCCTAGGAGGTACAGATGAAGTTTATGGATGGGCGAATCAAGCTGATGAACGAGATCCTGAACGGGATCAAGATCCTGAAGTTCTATGCATGGGAGAAGGCCTTTCTGGAGCAGGTCCTGGGATACAGGGAGAAAGAACTGAAGGCCCTGAAGAAGTCCCAGATCCTCTACTCCATCTCCATCGCCTCCTTCAACTCATCCACTTTCCTGGTATGTGCAATACAATATAACTAGTAGTAATAGTTATTTGGTCTTTTGGAGTATAGCTCAGTGTCTACTCTTTACTTTTTTATTTATAAAAAACAACAACTTTATAGACAACACATAACAAACTTTATAGACAACACAAACAGTACAACCCCAAACCCTCATTCTCCCATCCATCCCCTCAGAATAACAATTCTTAGCAGCACAAATGGCCACTAGAACAGACATGATTACTTACCAAAATATGCAAGTTCCACTAAGTAAAAGGCAGGCTCTCCAGGTATTGTATTAATGGGGACCAGGTTAAACTTCTATCGGGACCCAAGCACAGTGTACTTAACCTTCTCCAGAGACAGAGATGACATCACCTCCTTAACCCACTGCATGAAGGAGGACAGCTTTGCAGACTTCTAGTGAAAGAGGACAGGGTGGCGAGCTAGCAGCGATGTAGCATTCTGGTCTAGGGGAAGTACACCAAAAATGTCAGTGACTGGGTTGGGGTCACTGCCATTTTTGGGGTACTTTGTGTAAGTACCCCCACAAAAAATGTGGGGTACATATGTGTAAACAGAATGCCTCAAAAATGGGGTCCCAGAGGCCACTCAAAGATTGGCATGACCAAAACATGTGTCCCACAGTCACTGGACTCTGGTGACATCTCAAACACTTGGGGTCAACATTTGGGTATACTTTTGCCAATCTGCTATTTGAGTAATGGAGAATAAGAAAAACCTTAAACTGAATAAGCCCATGCCTTATGCAAAATTATGATGTGTGGATACGCTCAATACTGTGTTTCCATATATCATCGGGTAGCTCGCCACCCATGTCTTGCTTCCATGCAGATTTTGTATTTGCCAAGGAAGGCGGATTTATGTTCTGTATTATGTCCTATAATCTGGAGATTTTTCCCTTCAGATATGGGTTCAAATCTAAGCACCTGTCGACTGGACACTTAGTGGGCTCGAGGGGAAATGGAGGGAAATGTTTTTGGGCAAGAATTGCAGATATCTAAACAAGTGGGTATTGGGAATATTATGGTCAACCCTCAGAGTATCGAATGAGACCAAGGTGTTATCAACAAATAAACACCAGACTGTTCCTATGCCAGAACTGGAATGCCGTGTCAATCTGTGACACTGGGAAGAGATGATTAGATGTTCACGGAGAGAAGCTGCTTCTCCCTCATCATACATGACAAATAGACCATCTAGGTTGATTCATGGCTTAAGGCTACTAAAGTGATTTGTTTGGTGGAAAGATTGTCAAATTTTCAATTGGTGTAGCAGTCTCTCTTTTGTAGAGTTCAGGAGTCGGAGAAGAGGCATATCTGTTGTCCACATCTAGAATGAGTTGAGATAGCTCCAATAAGAGGCATATCTGTTGTCCACATCTACAATGAGTTGAGATAGCTCCAATAAGAGGCATATCTGTTGTCCACATCTAGAATGAGTTGAGATGGCTCCAATAAGAGGCATATCTGTTGTCCACATCTAGAATGAGTTGAGATGGCTCCAATAAGAGGCATATCTGTTGTCCACATCTAGAATGAGTTGAGATAGCTCCAATAACAGGCATATCTGTTGTCCACATCTACAATGAGTTGAGATAGCTCCAATAAGAGGCATATCTGTTGTCCACATCTAGAATGAGTTGAGATAGCTCCAATAAGAGGCATATCTGTTGTCCACATCTAGAATGAGTTGAGATAGCTCCAATAAGAGGCATATCTGTTGTCCACATCTAGAATGAGTTGAGATAGCTCCAATAAGAGGCATATCTGTTGTCCACATCTAGAATGAGTTGAGATAGCTCCAATAAGAGGCATATCTGTTGTCCACATCTAGAATGAGTTGAGATAGCTCCAATA
>NW_027036094.1:0-12680 GCF_034236695.1 Oncorhynchus nerka
ACCCCCTCGGCTCCTGGCCCACCCAGCCTCCAGTGTCCGTTGCCTCCCCCCTCTCGGCCTCCTCGGCCCACACCCAGCCTCCAGGTCGTCTGCTCTCGGCTCTCTTCCCACCTCCGGTGTCTGTTCCCCCTCGGCTCCTCATTTTGGCCTCAGTGTCCGTTGCCTCCCCCCTATCGGCTCCTCGATCCACACCCAGCCTCAGTGTCCGTTGCCCCCCCTCTCGAGCTCCTCGGCCCACACCCAGCCTCCAGTGTCTGTTGCCCCCCCCTCTCGGCTCCTACGGCCCACACCTAGCCTCCAGTGTCTGTTGCCCCCTCTAGGCTCATACGGCTCACACCCAGCCTCCAGTGTCCGTTGCCCCCCTCTCGGCTCATACGGCCCACACCCAGCCTCCAGTGTCCGTTGCCCCCCCTCTCGGCTCCTACGGCCCACACCCAGCCTCTAGTGTCCGTTGCCCCCCCTCTCGCTCTCGGCCTTACACCAGCCTCCAGTGTCCGTTTGCCTCCCCCTCTCGGCTCCCTCGGCCCACACCCAGCCTCCAGTGTCCGTTGCCCCCCTCCTCGGCTCCTACGGCCCACACCCAGCCTCCAGTGTCTGTTGCCCCCCTCGGCTCCTACGGCCCACACCCAGCCTCCAGTGTCCGTTGCCTCCCCCCTCTCGGCTCCTACGGCCCACACCCAGCCTCCAGTGTCCGTTGCCCCCTCTCGACTCCTACGGCCCACACGTCTCAGTGTCTGTTGCCCCCCTCTCGAGCTCCTCGGCACCCAGCCTCCAGTGTCCGTTGCCCCCTCCTCTGGCTCATCACACTGCAGCCTCCAGTGTCCGTTGGCCCCCTCTCGGCTCCTACGGCCCGCCCCAGCCTCCAGTGTCTCGCCCCCCCTCTCGGCTCCTCGGCACCCAGCCTCGAGTGTCTGTTGCCCCCCTCTCGGCTCCTACGGCTCACAACCAGCCTCCAGCGTCCGTTGCCCCCCTCTCGGCTCCTTCGGCCCACACCAGCCTCCAGTGTCCGTTGCCCCCCTCTCGGCTCCTACGGCCCACACCCAGCCTCCAGTGTCCGTTGCCCCCCTCTCGGCTCCTACGGCCCACACCCAGCCTCCAGTGTCCGTTGCTCCCCCCTCTCGGCTCCTACGGCCCACACCCAGCCTCCAGTGTCCGTTGCCCCCCTCTCGGCTCCTACGGCCCACACCCAGCCTCCAGTGTCCGTTGCCCGGCTCCTTCGGCCCGCACCCAGCCTCCAGTGTCCGTTGCCCCCTCTCGCTCATCGGCCCACACCCAGCCTCCAGTGTCCGTTGCCCCCCTTCTCGGCTCATCGGCCCACACCCAGCCTCCAGTGTCCGTTGCTCCCCCTCTCGGCTCCTACGGCCCACACCCAGCCTCCAGTGTCCGTTGCCCCCTCTCGGCTCCTACGGCCCACACCCAGCCTCCAGTGTCCGTTGCCCCCCCCTCTCGGCTCCTACGGCCCACACCCAGCCTCCAGTGTCCGTTGCCCCCCCTCTCGGCTCCTACGGCCCACACCCAGCCTCCAGTGTCCGTTGCCCCCCCTCTCGGCTCCTACGCCCACACCCAGCCTCCAGTGTCCGTTGCCCCCCCTCTCGGCTCCTACTGGCCACACCCAGCCTCCAGTGTCCGTTGCCCCCTCTCGGCTCCTCAACCCAGCCTCAGTGTCCGTTGCCTCTCGACTCTCAGCCTCCAGTGTCCGTTGCCCCCCTCTCGGCTCCTACGGCACACCCAGCCTCCAGTGTCCGTTGCCCCCCTCTCGGCTCCTACGGCCCACACCCAGCCTCCAGTGTCCGTTGCCCCCCTCTCGGCTCCTACGGCCCACACCCAGCCTCCAGTGTCCGTTGCCCCCCTCTCGGCTCCTACGGCCCACACCCAGCCTCCAGTGTCCGTTGCCCCCTCTCGGCTCCTCGGCCCAGCACTCCAGTGTCCGTTGCCCCCACTCTCGGCTCCTACGCTGCCCAGCCTCCAGTGTCCGTTGCCCCCCTCTCGGCTCCTACGGCCACCCAGCCTCCAGTGTCCGTTCCCCCGGCTCGGCCTACACCCAGCCTCAGTGTCCGTTGCCCCCCTCGGTCCTCGGCACACCCAGCCTCCAGTGTCCGTTGCCCCCTCTCGGCTCCTACGGCCCACCCAGCCTCCAGTGTCCGTTGCCCCTCCGGCTCCTCATTCAGCCTCCAGTGTCCGTTGCCCCCTCTCGGCTCCTACCCACCCCAGCCTCCAGTGTCCGTTGCCCCCCTCTCGGCTCCTCGGCCCACCCAGCCTCCAGTGTCCGTTGCCCCCTCTGGCTCCTCGGCCCACACCCAGCCTCCAGTGTCCGTTGCCCCCCTCTCTCGGCTCCTACGGCCCACACCCAGCCTCCAGTGTCCGTTGCTCCCACCTCTCGGCTCCCTACGGCCCACACCCAGCCTCCAGTGTCCGTTGCCCCCCCCTCTCGGCTCCTCACGGCCCACACCCAGCCTCCAGTGTCCGTTGCCCCCCCTCTCGGCTCCTACGGCCCACACCCAGCCTCCAGTGTCCGTTGCCCCCTCTCCTCGGCTCCTACGGCCCACACCCAGCCTCCAGTGTCCGTTGCCTCCCCCCTCTCGGCTCCTACGGCCCACACCCAGCCTCCAGTGTCCGTTGCCCCCTCTCGGCTCCCACGGCTCTCACCCAGCCTCCAGTGTCCGTTGCCCCCCCTCTCGGCTCCTACGGCCCACACCAGCCTCCAGTGTCCGTTGCCCCCCCTCTCGGCTCCTACGGCCCACACCCAGCCTCCAGTGTCCGTTGCCCCCCTCTCGGCTCCTCGGCCCATACCCAGCCTCCCGAGTGTCCGTTGCCCCCCCTCTCGGCTCCTACGGCCACGCCCAGCCTCCAGTGTCCGTTGCCCCCCCTCTCGGCTCCTACGGCCCTGACCCAGCCTCCAGTGTCCGTTGCCCCACTCTCGGCTCCTCGTTCACACCTAGCCTCCAGTGTCCGTTGCCCCCCTCTCGGCTCCTACGGCCCATCACCCCAGCCTCCAGGTGTCCGTTGCCCCCCTCTCGGCTCCCTACGGCCCACACCCAGCCTCCAGTGTCCGTTGCCCCCCTCTCTCGGCTCCTGGCCACACCCAGCCTCCAGTGTCCGTTGCCCCCCCTCTCGGCTCCTCGGCCCACACCCAGCCTCCAGCGTCCGTTGCCCCCCTCTCGGCTCCTATCGGCCCACACCCAGCCTCCAGTGTCCGTTGCCCCCTCTCCGGCTCCTCGGCCCACACCCGGCCTCCAGTGTCCGTTGCCCCCCTCCTCGGCTCCTTCGGCCCACACCCAGCCTCCAGTGTCCGTTGCCCCCCTCTCGGCTCCTACGGCTTCACCCAGCCTCCAGTGTCCGTTTGCCCCCTCTCGGCTCCTACGGCCCACACCCAGCCTCCAGTGTCCGTTGCCCCCTCTCGGCTCCTCGGCCACCCAGCCTCAGTGTCCGTTGCCCCCCACTCTCACATCTCTACCTGCTCTCAGTGTCCGTTTGCCCCCCTCTCGGCTCCTCGGTTCACCCAGCCTCCAGCGTCCGTTGCCCCCCTCTTCGGCTCTGCCCACACCCAGCCTCCAGTGTCCGTTGCCCCCCCTCTCGACTCCTACGGCCCACACCCAGCCTCCAGTGTCCGTTGCCCCCCCTCTCGGCTCCTACGGCCCACACCCAGCCTCCAGTGTCCGTTGCCCCCCCCTCTCGGCTCCTACGGCCCACACCCAGCCTCCAGTGTCCGTTGCCCCTCTCCTCGGCTCCTACGGCCCACACCCAGCCTCCAGTGTCCGTTGCCCCCCTCTCGGCTCCTACGGCCCACACCCAGCCTCCAGTGTCCGTTGCCCCCTCTCTCGGCTCCCACGGCCCACACCCAGCCTCCAGTGTCCGTTGCCCCCTCTCGGCTCTCAGCCCACCCAGCCTCCAGTGTCCGTTGCCCCCCTCTCGGCTCCTACGTCACACCCAGCCTCCAGTGTCCGTTGCCCCCCCTCTCGGCTCCTACGGCCCACACCCAGCCTCCAGTGTCCGTTGCCTCCCCCTCTCGGCTCATACGGCCTCACCCAGCCTCCAGTGTCCGTTGTGCCCCCCTCTCGGCTCCTACGGCCCACACCCAGCCTCCAGTGTCCGTTGCCTCCCCCTCTCGGCTCCTACGGCCCACACCCAGCCTCCAGTGTCCGTTGCCCCCCTCTCGGCTCCTACGGCCCACACCCAGCCTCCAGTGTCCGTTGCCCACCGGCTCCTACGGCCCCACCAGCCTCCAGTGTCCGTTGCCCCCTCTCGGCTCCTACGGCCTCTACCCAGCCTCCAGTGTCTGTTGCCCCCTCCCCCTCTCGGCTCATTCGGCCCACACCCAGCCTCCAGTGTCCGTTGCCCCCTCTCGGCTCCTACGGCCCACACGCCAGCCTCCAGCGTCGTTGCCCCCCTCTCGGCTCCTTCGGCCCACACCCAGCCTCCAGTGTCCGTTGCCCCCCTCTCGGCTCTACGGCCCACACCCAGCCTCCAGTGTCCGTTGCCCCCCTCTCGGCTCCTACGGCCCACACCCAGCCTCCAGTGTCCGTTGCCCCCCTCTCGGCTCCTACGGCCCACACCCAGCCTCCAGTGTCCGTTGCCCCTCTCTCGGCTCCTACGGCCCCACCCAGCCTCCAGTGTCCGTTGCCCCCGGCTCCTTCAGCCCACACCCAGCCTCCAGTGTCCGTTGCCCCCTCTCGGCTCATACGGCCCACACCCAGCCTCCAGTGTCCGTTGCCCCCCTCTCGCTCATCGGCCCACCCCAGCCTCCAGTGTCCGTTGCCCCCTCTCTCGGCTCCTACGGCCCACCCAGCCTCCAGTGTCCGTTGCCCCCTCTCTGGCTCCTACGGCCCACACCCAGCCTCCAGTGTCCGTTGTCCCCCTCTCGGCTCCTACGGCCCACACCCAGCCTCCAGTGTCTGTTGCCCCCTCTCTGGGCTCTACGGCCCACACCCAGCCTCCAGTGTCCGTTGCCTCCCCCCTCTCGGCTCCTCGGCCCACACCCAGCCTCCAGTGTCCGTTGCCCCCTCTCGGCTCCCTCGGCCCACACCCAGCCTCCAGTGTCCGTTGCCCCCCCTCTCGGCTCCTACGGCCACACCCAGCCTCCAGTGTCCGTTGCTCCCCTCTCGGCTCTACGGCCCACACCCAGCCTCCAGTGTCCGTTGCCCTCCCAGCTCCTTCGGCCCACACCCAGCCTCCAGTGTCCGTTGCCCCCCTCTCGCTCATCGGCCCACTGCCCAGCCTCCAGTGTCTGTTGCCCCCTCCCCCTCTCGGCTCATCGCATTACCCAGCCTCAGTGTCCGTTGCCCCCTCTCGGCTCCTACGGCCCACACCCAGCCTCCAGTGTCTGTTGCCCCCCTCTCGGCTCCTACGGCCCCACCCAGCCTCCAGTGTCCGTTGCCCCCTCTGGCTCCCTCGACCCACCTCAGCCTCCAGGTGTCCGTTGCCCCCCCTCTCGGCTCCCTCGGACCCACAACCAGCCTCCAGTGTCCGTTGCCCCCCTCCTGCGGCTTGCTACGGCCATCACCCAGCCTCCAGTGTCTGTTGCCCCCCTCTCGGCTCCTCGGCCACACCCAGCCTCCAGTGTCCGTTGCCCCCTCTCGGCTCTCTCAGCTCTACCCAGCCTCAGTGTCCGTTTGCCCCCCCTCTCGGCTCCTAGGCCCACCCCAGCCTCCAGTGTCTGTTGCCCCCTCCTCGGCTCTCGGCCCCACCCAGCCTCCAGTGTCCGTTGCCTCCCCCTTCGGCTCCTCGGCCCACACCCAGCCTCCAGTGTCCGTTTGCCCCCCCTCTCTGGCTCCTCGGCCCACAACCAGCCTCCAGTGTCGTTGCCCCCCTCTCGGCTCTCGGCCCACACCCAGCCTCCAGTGTCTGTTGCCCCTCCCCCCTCTCGGCTCCTCACATTGCCCAGCCTCCCAGTGTCTGTTGCCCCCACTCTCGGCTCCTCGGCCTCACCCAGCCTCCAGTGTCTGTTGCCCCCCTCTCGGCTCCTCTCCTACGGCCCACACCCAGCCTCCGGTGTCCGTTGCCCCCTCTCTCGCTCCTTCGGCCCACACCCAGCCTCCAGTGTCCGGTTGCCCCCTCTCGGCTCCTCAGCCCATACCCAGCCTCCAGTGTCTGTTGCCCCCCTCTCGGCTCCTCGGTCCACCCAGCCTCCAGTGTCCGTTGCCTCACCCCCCTTCGGCTCCTACGGCCTACCCAGCCTCCAGTGTCCGTTTGCCCCCCTCTCGGCTCTCACGGCCCACAACCCAGCCTCCAGTGTCCGTTGCCCCCCTCTCTCGCTCCTCACGGCCACCCAGCCTCCAGTGTCTGTTGCCCCTCCCCCCTCTCGGCTCCTCGGCACATCCCAGCCTCCAGTGTCTGTTGCCCCCTCTCGGCTCCTACGGCCCACCCAGCCTCCAGTGTCTGTTGCCCCCTCTCGGCTCCTCTCCTCGGCCCCACCCAGCCTCCAGTGTCCGTTGCCCCCCTCTCGTGGCTCCTTCGCCATTTACCCAGCCTCCAGTGTCCGTTGCCCCCCTCTCGGCTCCTACGGCCCACACCCAGCCTCCAGTGTCCGTTGCCCCTCCCCTCGGCTCCTCGGCCCACCCAGCCTCCAGTGTCCTCGTTGCCCCCTCTCGGCTCCTCGGCCCATCACCCAGCCTCCAGTGTCCGTTGCCCCCGGCTCCTTCGCCCACCCAGCCTCCAGTGTCCGTTGCCCCCTCTCGGCTCATGCATTCATCCCAGCCTCCAGTGTCTGTTGCCCCCCTCTCGGCTCATACGGCCCCACCCAGCCTCAAGTGTCCGTTGCCCCCTCTCTCGGCTCCTACGGCCACCCAGCCTCCAGTGTCTGTTGCCCCCCTCTCAGGCTCCTACGGCCCACCCCAGCCTCCAGTGTCCGTTGCCTCCCCCTCTCGGCTCCTACGGCCCACCCCAGCCTCCAGTGTCCGTTGCCCCCCTCTCGGCTCCTACGACCCACAACCAGCCTCCAGTGTCCGTTGGCCCCCCTCTCGGCTCCTCGGCTCTCACCCAGCCTCCAGTGTCTGTTGCCCCCTCTCGGCTCCTCGGCCCACACCCAGCCTCCAGTGTCCGTTGCCCCCCTCTCTCGGCTCCTTGGCCACACCCAGCCTCCAGTGTCCGTTGCCCCCCCTCTCGGCTCTCGGCCTACACCCAGCCTCCAGTGTCCGTTGCCCCCCTCCTCGGCTCCTTGGCCCACACCCAGCCTCCAGTGTCCGTTGCCCCTCCTCTCGGCTCCTCGGCTTACGCCCAGCCTCCAGTGTCCGTTGCCCCCCTCTCTCGGCTCCTACGGCCTACACCCAGCCTCCAGTGTCGTTGCCCCCCTCCTGGCTCCTCACGGCCCACCCAGCCTCCAGTGTCCGTTGCCCCCCCCCGGCTCCTTCGGCCCACACCCAGCCTCCAGTGTCCGTCCACGTCCCAACAGTGTTCCACTGAGTGATATGCCTCTGAGCCCAGGACGGGAAGAAACCTATTTCTGTTGTCAGGACTCTGAGGTGCCACAATGTTTTCAGGAACTTTACATACTTGTCAAGTCATCTGAGTGGGCAGTGTTGAGGTCCAGAACCACAGGAGTGGAGGAGAAATAGAGACATTCTGAAGTAGAACCTTTGATTCTGATACAGTAGTTCCCTTATTTCATTGAAATTGTAAACCTACATATTGCACAGTATAATCACACATTGATACTCACTACAGGTCAGAATGTCCTTCATCTTCTCCGACACTCTGAAGCGCAGGTTGCCCAGGTGTTTTGGCCACGTCGACCAGCCATCCCGAGACCCGGTCTTGTTCAGGTACAGCAACGCGTCAGTCTCTGGAGGAACATTCAGGAGTCAGGGCTGCTTTGGGGCTGGGTTCAGAACAACAGAGGAGAGAGGGAAATAAGGGGGGAGAGAGATAGAGACAGAGATGGTTGACTTACCTTGTATTTGCTGTGGCTTTACATTTCTGCAGGTCAAATGAGAGAATCAAAATCAATCAATACCTACCAGTCAATCAATCAAACCCACAGATCATGTGTACTTGGAGAGAGCAGTCTTGAGTTGAAGGAATGAGATGTCAACTCATCCCAGCTCCTGCTCTAGGGTTTGATCATGGGGTCATAGGTCACCTCCCCTGACCAAGGCCCTTCTCCCCCGATAGCTCAGTTTGGCAGGTCGGCCAGCTCTAGGATGAGTCTTGGTGGTTCCAAATTTCTTCCATTTAAGAATGATGGAGGTCACTGTGTTCTTGGGGGATCTTCAAAGCTGCAGACATGGTTCCCTTCTCCAGATCTGTGTCTCGACACAATCATGTCTCAGAGTTCTACGGACAATTCCTTCTACCTCATGGCTTAGTTCTTGCTCTGACATACACTGTCAACTGTGGGACCTTTTATAGACAGGTGTGTGCCTTTCCAAATCATGTCCATTCATTTTAATGTACCACAGGTGGACTCCAATGAAGTTGTAGAAACATCTCTAGGATGATCAATGAAAACAGGATGCTCCTGAGCTGAATATCGAGTCTCATAGCAAAGGGTCTGAATACTTATGTAAATAAGGTATTTCTGTTTTTTACATTCTTAATAAATTTGCTAAAATTTGTAAAAACATGTTTTCGCTGTCGTTATGAGGTATTGTGTGTAGATTGATGAGGAAAAGGTTTTATTTAATCCATTTTAGAATACTGCTGTAACATAACAGCATTTGGAAAAGGTCCAGTGGTCTGAATACTTTCCGAATGCACTGTAGGTGTTGTTTGACAGACCACCAAAAACACGACTGCTACCCCATTGAAGAATCTACTCAAGAGTACAAGTAGCCAAGATAAACATATATTTTCACGATTTCACTATAATCTAAATCAATGTTTTGGGACGCATTCAGTCTTTTTTTTCGACCTCATAATGAAATATAAAGCTGTGAAAACGACCCAACATGTTTCTGATTTCTGTTTGGCTTGGATGCATATTTTATCTGGTTGAAACACTATCAGCTTTTATGATGCTGACAAAGATAGCACCTCTACAGATGGTATCTAACTGCACATTCGGATTCTCTCAAGATGCTGAGATTAATAAATAATATCTCCACTCCTGTTTCCAAATTTTAAAAATTGCCGACATTTGGTGTATAATTTTACTGAAAAAAAATGTTAATTCAGCAGAAGTTAATGTTAAGGCAATGTGAGAGGGTTATAGACCTACAGTCAGTGTCCAGATTTCAATTCCCATTCAATCCATTTGAGAAGTTCCTTTGACGTGTTTTAGGCCTATTTGAAGTCCCGACTTGTGACTGTCGAACTTGTATTGTGCCTCACAATCACCACACATGACAAAGCCGGCACTGCTATCATCGTCTTTTACCATTTCACCAAATATTTCTCAAACATTAATTTCCTGTCCCTCCCTTCTCTTTATTTTCAACTCTCCATTTCGCAGCTTTTCTATTATTGAATTAAACTCCGACATTGTCCCTTTTCAGCTCCATGGATCAATGTGAACTTTGTCTGCCCGTTCCAAAAAGCACTTGGCGATAGGCATGTAGGCTGTTTGGCGCACATACCCAACTCGGCTTTAAAAGCTGCTACGCAATAATACCAGAGAGCCTAAAATAAATAAATAAACTACTTTTTTATTTAGCCTATAGATATAAATGACACAATAATTATATATTTATGGATTTTTGTTTCGTTTTCTCTTTATTCAACCCGCCCTTCATCAACATATTTTCAGGAGGAACTGACGACTGTCCTAACCATGGGGACTGCGGGCTACGAGTCAACCCGTGCATCACTAAAGGTGAGAGTTTAAAAATGCTCCCAAACACAATTTAACCAAGCGCTTTAGACCTGAGTGTCCATAGGGTCTGTGTAGCAGTCTGGATGTTTGACATTCCTAGTACAAGGTACAATAGCATAAATAAATTCACTGTCTGTACCAGAACATAGACATGTCTACTTGTCATTATACTGTCAGTTTCAGTGAGGCTAGTTAACGTTAAACAGTCTCTCTCTCCACTGGCATAAATATTAATATTTTCAGGATGAACTGGTGACTACCCTGAATAGGGTATGGAGGAACTGGTGACTACCCTGAATAGGGTATGGAGGAACTGATGACTACCCTGAATAGGCTATGGAGGAACTGGTGACTACCCTGAATAGGGTATGGAGGAACTGGTGACTACCCTGAATAGGCTATGGATGAACTGGTGACTACCCTGAATAGGGTATGGATGAACTGGTGACTACCCTGAATAGGCTATGGATGAACTGGTGACTACCCTGAATAGGGTATGGAGGAACTGGTGACTACCCTGAATAGGCTATGGAGGAACTGATGACTACCCTGAATAGGCTATGGAGGAACTGGTGACTATCCTGAATAGGCTATGGAGGAACTGATGACTACCCTGAATAGGCTATGGAGGAACTGGTGACTACCCTGAATAGGGTATGGAGGAACTGGTGACTACCCTGAATAGGCTATGGAGGAACTGGTGACTATCCTGAATAGGCTATGGAGGAACTGATGACTACCCTGAATAGGGTATGGAGGAACTGGTGACTACCCTGAATAGGGTATGGAGGAACTGGTGACTACCCTGAATAGGCTATGGAGGAACTGGTGACTACCCTGAATAGGCTATGGAGGAACTGGTGACTACCCTGAATAGGGTATGGAGGAACTGGTGACTACCCTGAATAGGCTATGGAGGAACTGGTGACTACCCTGAATAGGGTATGGAGGAACTGGTGACTACCCTGAATAGGGTATGGAGGAACTGGTGACTACCCTGAATAGGCTATGGAGGAACTGGTGACTACCCTGAATAGGCTATGGAGGAACTGGTGACTACCCTGAATAGGCTATGGAGGAACTGGTGACTACCCTGAATAGGGTATGGAGGAACTGGTGACTACCCTGAATAGGCTATGGAGGAACTGGTGACTACCCTGAATAGGCTATGGAGGAACTGGTGACTACCCTGAATAGGGTATGGAGGAACTGGTGACTACCCTGAATAGGGTATGGAGGAACTGGTGACTACCCTGAATAGGCTATGGAGGAACTGATGACTATCCTGAATAGGCTATGGAGGAACTGGTGACTACCCTGAATAGGCTATGGAGGAACTGGTGACTACCCTGAATAGGCTATGGAGGAACTGGTGACTACCCTGAATAGGCTATGGAGGAACTGGTGACTACCCTGAATAGGCTATGGAGGAACTGGTGACTACCCTGAATAGGCTATGGAGGAACTGATGACTACCCTGAATAGGGTATGGAGGAACTGATGACTACCCTGAATAGGCTATGGAGGAACTGGTGACTACCCTGAATAGGCTATGGAGGAACTGGTGACTACCCTGAATAGGCTATGGAGGAACTGGTGACTACCCTGAATAGGCTATGGAGGAACTGGTGACTACCCTGAATAGGGTATGGAGGAACTGGTGACTACCCTGAATAGGCTATGGAGGAACTGATGACTACCCTGAATAGGCTATGGAGGAACTGGTGACTACCCTGAATAGGCTATGGATGAACTGGTGACTACCCTGAATAGGGTATGGAGGAAGCTGGGCACCTGTCTTAATGCACAACAAGACTTATAAGAAACTGCAGGGCGTATTAAGGTACCCTTTCTGACCCCAAGCCCTGGTCAGTATTCCTCATGGTAGTGGTGTTTGTTTTTTACATAGAAAACACTTATTTAACTAGGCAAGTCAGTTAAGAACAAATTCTTATTTACAACGACTGCCTAGTAGGTTAACTTCCTTGTTTAGGTGCAGAACGACAGCTAGGGGATTCGATCTAGCAACCTTTTGGTTACTGACCAACGCTCTAAACACTAGGCTACCTGCCGCCCCTCTAACCACTAGGCTACCTGACGCCCCTCTAAACACTAGGCTACCTGCCGCCCCTCTAACCACTAGGCTACCTACACGCCCCTCTAACCACTAGGCTACCTGCCGCCCCTCTAACCACTAGGCTACCTGCCGCCCTCTAACCACTAGGCTACCTGCCGCCCCTCTAACCACTAGGCTACCTGCCGCCCCTCTAACCACTAGGCTACCTACCGCCCCTCTAACCACTGGGCTACCTACCGCCCTCTCTAACCACTAGGCTACCTGCCGCCCCTCTAACCACTAGGCTACCTACCGCCCCTCTAACCACTAGGCTACCTGCCGCCCCTCTAACCACTAGGCTACCTGCCGCCCTCTAACCACTGGGCTACCTGCCGCCCCTCTAACCACTAGGCTACCTGCCGCCCCTCTAACCACTAGGCTACCTGCCGCCCCTCTAACCACTAGGCTACCTACCGCCCCTCTAACCACTAGACTACCTGCCGGCCCTCTAACCACTAGACTACCTGCCGCTCCTCCTAACCACTAGGCTACCTGCCGCCTCTAACCACTAGGCTACCTGCAGCCCCTCTAGCCACTAGGCTACCTGCCGCTCCTCTAACCACTGGGCTACCTGCCGCCCCTCTAACCACTAGGCTACCTACCGCCCTCTAACCACTAGGCTACCTGCCGCCCCTCTAACCACTAGGCTACCTGCCGCCCCTCTAACCACTAGGCTACCTACCGCCCCTCTAACCACTAGGCTACCTGCCGCCCCTCTAACCACTAGGCTACCTGCCGCTCCTCTAACCACTAGGCTACCTACCGCGCCCCTCTAACCACTAGGCTACCTGCCGCTCCTCTAACCACTAGGCTACCTGC
>NW_027036095.1:0-12683 GCF_034236695.1 Oncorhynchus nerka
GAGATGATGTAGCTCTGAGTGAACAGAGATGTTATAGTGTTGTCTCCAGGGTTCCCCTACAGGTGGCCACCTCTCTTTAGAGATGATGTAGCTCTGAGTGAACAGAGATGTTATAGTGTTGTCTCCAGGGTTCCCCTACAGGCGGCCACCTCTCTTTAGAGATGATGTAGCTCTGAGTGAACAGAGATGTTATAGTGTTGTCTCCAGGGTTCCCCTACAGGCGGCCACCTCTCTTTAGAGATGATGTAGCTCTGAGTGAACAGAGATGTTATAGTGTTGTCTCCAGGGTTCCCCTACAGGCAGCCACCTCTCTTTAGAGATGATGTAGCTCTGAGTGAACAGAGATGTTATAGTGTTGTCTCCAGGCGGCCACCTCTCTTTAGAGATGATGTAGCTCTGAGTGAACAGAGATGTTATAGTGTTGTCTCCAGGGTTCCCCTACAGGTGGCCTGCGGGTGATTTTATTTGGCCCCCCAAGTTTTCTGAGCGGGATAAAAGAGGTGTGTATATATATATATATATATATATGACGATACTAAAATGTTTATATATATATATAGGTTTAAAACATTTATATGAACATTTTTATATATTTATATTTTTATACATAAACCTTTATTTGATAAAAAATATTAATTTGTATATATGTAAAATATCTGTGTGTATTTATAAACAGATTTTATATATACAAATTCATATTTTTTGATAAAAGGTTTATACATAAACCTTTTTTCATCAAAAATATGAATTTGTATATATATATATACACACAAATTTTATTGGCTGATATATTATATTTATATAATCTCTTATATATTATATTTATATATATTATATTTATAAATATATATATATATATATATATATATATACAGTAATGAGATGTAATATTACGGAGGGCAGTAATTGGTTCGTTTACACCATGGAGCTCTCAATGACTTATGTACAGTAACACCATCACATCCTTACCCCAGGTAGTCTTTCATTCGCGTTGGAAACAGGCCTTGGTTGATAACGTTATCTTTGTGATACTAGCTAGACCCTTCCTAATATTGAGTTTGTAACCTCCCTTGCCCTCAGAACAGCCTCAATTCGTCACTCAGGGTATGTGATCGTATACAAACGTAAGCAAGGTTTGAAATTATTATGTTTTGGGCTTTTCGCATTAAATTCTCAGTTTAACAAATTATTTGTAATTATGTTCTCCCCACCCGACCATCCGCTCGAGTCAAATTGGTCCCGGGCTGAATCTAGTTGACGATCCCTGCTGTGTGGTCTCACCAGACTGCAATGCTGACTACACTTCTTCTTTCTCTAGTTATGTAACAAGGAGTTTCAGTACGCTGCCTCTCTGAGGGCCCATCTGGCCAGACACAAGCACCAGAAGAGTCAGAGGCCGACCCTGGTCAGGGTCCCCCAACCCCACGGCGAGGAGGGCCTCGAGGTGGACGGCAGGACCAAGGGACGCACCAAAGAGAGTTTGTCTGTGACATCTGTGGAAAGACTCTCCCTAAGCTGTACTCTCTGAGGATCCACATGCTCAACCACACTGGTCAGTCAACCCCAGCTCTCAGGTGGTAAAGCGCCTGTTTAAATCTGTTGTTGTTATCACGTTAAGCTTTCCCGAAATCAGCATTTTCAAAACCCAAACCATCAAAAGAACATCTGTTTTTAAACCATTTCGTCTGGGCTTTAATAATAATGTTTTGTTGATGAGGGGAATTTTCTTATGTTTACTATCAAAATACTGCAGCTACATTTCCTAATGTTTCAACTTAATCTTAAAATTAATCTTGCCTTTTAATTTAGTTACTTTTCTCTGGTAGTTTTACTATCATCTCTTCCTCTCTGCTATTGGTCAGAGCGAGGTCAGCTGATCGAATGCCTGTTTGTGAACGCGGGAATTTGATTGGTCTGACGACGAGAGCGAAGGTTTCTCGTCTGATTGGAGAAACTCAACCCTGAAGCACAAACTTAGTCTGAAGTCGAGCAGAAATTACAATGAGAAACATTTTACATCTGCGTTTACGCAATGCAGCAAGATCGTTAAATATATTTGTTTCTGTGTGAGAAATGTAGAATTCTGCGTTGACGTGGCCTCTTATTATTATTGATTTAAGGATTCTATTCTATGGCGGGTTATAGGCTTCTGGCCTTTTAAAGGCAATGTTCCTGCAATCACAGAAAACAGCATATATCACCTCAATTTGAAGTTGCCTTTTTAAAGCGGTAAGGCCTATTAGCTGGGTTGTGAATCCTTAATGTCAATAAAGCAGTCATGCCTATTAGCCGGTGTTGGGATTGAATCCTAGCCTTGATATTGTTATTCTAATTGTTGTTGTTTCCACAGGGGTACGGCCCCACTCCTGCAGGGTCTGTGGGAAGACCTTCGCTCATAAACACAGCCTGAAGATGCACAGAGCTCTACATGACGCTGCTAAACAGTTCCACTGCCTGCTCTGTGACAAGTCCTTTGTTAGTAAGAGAAGTCTGGAGGAACACACCAGTATTCACACAGGTACAGCATTATCCTCAGACACCAGTATTCACACAGGTACAGCATTATCCTCAGACACCGGTATTCATACAGGTACAACATTATCCTCAGACACCGGTATTCATACAGGTACAACATTATCCTCAGACACCGGTATTCACACAGGTACAGCATTATCCTCAGACACCAGTATTCACACAGGTACATCATTATCCTCAGACACCAGTATTCACACAGGTACAACATTATCCTCAGACACCAGTATTCACACAGGTACAACATTATCCTCAGACACCGGTATTCACACAGGTACAACATTATCCTCAGACACCGGTATTCACACAGGTACAACATTATCCTCAGGCACCGGTATTCATACAGGTACAACATTATCCTCAGACACCGGTATTCATACAGGTACAGCATTATCCTCAGACACCGGTATTCATACAGGTACAGCATTATCCTCAGACACCAGTATTCACACAGGTACAACATTATCCTCAGACACTGGTATTCACACAGGTACAACATTATCCTCAGACAGCAGTATTCACACAGGTACAACATTATCCTCGGACACCAGTATTCACACAGGTACAACATTATCCTCAGACAGCAGTATTCACACAGGTACAGCATTATCCCCAGACACCAGTATTCACACAGGTACGGCATTATCCTCAGACACCAGTATTCACACAGGTACAACATTATCCTCAGACACCAGTATTCACACAGGTACAGCATTATCCTCAACACACCAGTATTCACACAGGTACAGCATTATCCTCAACACACCAGTATTCACACAGGTACAGCATTATCCTCAGACACCAGTATTCACACAGGTACAACATTATCCCCAAGACAGCAGTATTCACACAGGTACAGCATTATCCCCAATACACCAGTATTCACACAGGTACAGCATTATCCCCAATACACCAGTATTCACACAGGTACAACATTATCCCCAAGACAGCAGTATTCACACAGGTACAGCATTATCCCCAAGACACCAGTATTCACACAGGTACAACATTATCCCAAAGACAGCAGTATTCACACAGGTACAGCATTATCCCCAAGACACCAGTATTCACACAGGTACAACATTATCCTCAGACAGCAGTATTCACACAGGTACAGCATTATCCTTAGACACCGGTATTCATACAGGTACAACATTATCCTCAGACACCAGTATTCACACAGGTACAACATTATCCTCAGACAGCAGTATTCACACAGGTACAACATTATGCTCAGACACCAGTATTCACACAGGTACAACATTATCCTCAGACACCAGTATTCATACAGGTACAACATTATCCTCAGACACCAGTATTCACACAGGTACCGCATTATCCTCAGACACCAGTATTCACACAGGTACAGCATTATCCTCAGACACCAGTATTCACACAGGTACAGCATTATCCTCAGACACCAGTATTCACACAGGTACAGCATTATCCTCAGACACCAGTATTCACACAGGTACAGCATTATCCTCAGACACCAGTATTCACACAGGTACAACATTATCCTCAGACACCAGTATTCACACAGGTACAACATTATCCTCAGACACCAGTATTCACACAGGTACAACATTATCCTCAGACAGCAGTATTCACACAGGTACAACATTATCCTCGGACACCAGTATTCACACAGGTACAGCATTATCCTCAGACACCAGTATTCACACAGGTACAACATTATCCTCGGACAGCAGTATTCACACAGGTACAGCATTATCCTCAGACAGCAGTATTCACACAGGTACAGCATTATCCTCAGACAGCAGTATTCACACAGGTACAGCATTATCCTCAGACACCAGTATTCACACAGGTACAACATTATCATCAGACACCAGTATTCACACAGGTACAATACAACATTATCCTCAGACACCAACATTCACACAGGTACAATACAACATTATCCTCAGACACCAACATTCACACAGGTACAATACAACATTATCCTCAGACACCGGTATTCACACTATGGAGCCGTTGAGCTGCTCAGAGCAGAGTTGTTCTGCGTTGGCCTGATGAGGCATCCACCATGTTTGCTAGAAAGAGCCAGTATACGTCGGGGTTGGCACAATAGTGTGAAAAGTGTATTAGTCCTCAATCTCTAGGAACACCTTGCTCTCTGGCGATAAGGGGTTTCATACTATACTGTTCACTCAATACAGAAGTCCTTGGTTTGGTTAATCTAGGTATCTCTGGTAATATCTCTGTTAAATGTCTGGTAATATCCCTGTTAAATGTCTGGTAATATCTCTGTTAAATGTCTGGTAATATCTCTGTTAAATGTCTGGTAATATCTCTGTTAAATGTCTGGTAATATCTCTGTTAAATGTCTGGTAATATCTCTGTTAAATGTCTGGTAATATCTCTGGTAAATGTCTGGTAATATCTCTGTTAAATGCCTGGTAATATCTCTGTTAAATGCCTGGTAATATCTCTGTTAAATGTCTGGTAATATCTCTGTTAAATGTCTGGTAATATCTCTGTTAAATGTCTGGTAATATCTATGTTCAATGCCTGGTAATATCTCTGTTAAATGCCTGGTAATATCTCTGTTAAATGCCTGGTAATATCTCTGTTAAATGCCTGGTAATATCTCTGTTAAATGTCTGGTAATATCTCTGTTAAATGTCTGGTAATATCTCTGTTAAATGTCTGGTAATATCTCTGGTAATATCTCTGGTAATATCTCTGTTAAATGTCTGGTAATATCTCTGTTAAATGTCTGGTAATATCTCTGTTAAATGTCTGGTAATATCTCTGTTAAATGTCTGGTAATATCTCTGGTAATATCTCTGTTAAATGTCTGGTAATATCTCTGTTAAATGTCTGGTAATATCTCTGTTAAATGTCTGGTAATATCTCTGTTAAATGTCTGGTAATATCTCTGTTAAATGTCTGGTAATATCTCTGTTAAATGTCTGGTAGTATCTCTGTTAAATGTCTGGTAGTATCTCTGTTAAATGTCTGGTAGTATCTCTGTTAAATGTCTGGTAATATCTGGTAATATCCCTGTTAAATGTCTGGTAATATCTCTGGTAGTATCTCTGTTAAATGTCTGGTAATATCTCTGTTAAATGTCTGGTAATATCTCTGTTAAATGTCTGGTAATATCTCTGGTAATATCTCTGTTAAATGTCTGGTAATATCTCTGTTAAATGTCTGGTAATATCTCTGTTAAATGTCTGGTAATATCTCTGTTAAATGTCTGGTAATATCTCTGTTAAATGTCTGGTAATATCTCTGTTAAATGTCTGGTAATATCCCTGGTAATATCTCTGTTAAATGTCTGGTAATATCCCTGGTAATATCTCTGTTAAATGTCTGGTAGTATCTCTGTTAAATGTCTGGTAATATCTCTGTTAAATGTCTGGTAATATCTCTGTTAAATGTCTGGTAATATCTCTGTTAAATGTCTGGTAATATCTCTGGTAATATCTCTGGTAAATGTCTGGTAGTATCTCTGTTAAATGTCTGGTAGTATCTCTGTTAAATGTCTGGTAGTATCTCTGTTAAATGTCTGGTAGTATCTCTGTTAAATGTCTGGTAATATCTGGTAATATCCCTGTTAAATGTCTGGTAATATCTCTGGTAGTATCTCTGTTAAATGTCTGGTAATATCTCTGTTAAATGTCTGGTAATATCTCTGGTAATATCTCTGTTAAATGTCTGGTAATATCTCTGTTAAATGTCTGGTAATATCTTGGTTAAATGCCTGGTAATATCTCTGTTAAATGTCTGGTAATATCTCTGTTAAATGCCTGGTAATATCTCTGTTAAATGTCTGGTAATATCTCTGTTAAATGTCTGGTAATATCTCTGTTAAATGCCTGGTAATATCTCTGTTAAATGCCTGGTAATATCTCTGTTAAATGTAATATCTCTGGTAATATCTCTGTTAAATGTCTGGTAATATCTCTGTTAAATGTCTGGTAATATCTCTGTTAAATGCCTGGTAATATCTCTGTTAAATGCCTGGTAATATCTCTGTTAAATGTCTGGTAATATCTCTGGTAATATCTCTGTTAAATGCCTGGTAATATCCCTGTTAAATGTCTGGTAATATCTCTGTTAAATGCCTGGTAATATCTCTGTTAAATGTCTGGTAATATCTCTGTTAAATGTCTGGTAATATCTCTGGTAATATCTCTGTTAAATGCCTGGTAATATCTCTGTTAAATGCCTGGTAATATCTCTGTTAAATGTCTGGTAATATCTCTGGTAATATCTCTGTTAAATGCCTGGTAATATCTCTGTTAAATGCCTGGTAATATCTCTGTTAAATGTCTGGTAATATCTCTGGTAATATCTCTGTTAAATGCCTGGTAATATCCCTGTTAAATGTCTGTTAATATCTCCATTCATTGCCTGGTAATATCTCTGTTTAAATGCCTGGTAATATCTCTGTCCAAATGTCTGGTAATATCTCTGGTAATATCTCTGTTAAATGCCTGGTAATATCTCTGTTAAATGCCTGGTAATATCTCTGTTAAATGTCTGGTAATATCTCTGGTAATATCTCTGTTAAATGTCTGGTAATATCTCTGGTAATATCTCTGTTAAATGCCTGGTAATATCTCTGTTAAATGCCTGGTAATATCTCTGTTAAATGTCTGGTAATATCTCTGGTAATATCTCTGTTAAATGCCTGGTAATATCCCTGTTAAATGTCTGGTAATATCTCTGTTAAATGCCTGGTAATATCTCTGTTAAATGCCTGGTAATATCTCTGTTAAATGTCTGGTAATATCTCTGGTAATATCTCTGTTAAATGCCTGGTAATATCTCTGTTAAATGTCTGGTAATATCTCTGTTAAATGTCGAATATCTCTGGTAATATCTCTGTTAATGTCAATATCTCTGTTAAATGCCTGGTAATATCTCTGTTAAATGTCTGGTAATATCTCTGTTAAATGTCTGGTAATATCTCTGGTAATATCTCTGTTAAATGCCTGGTAATATCTCTGTTAAATGCCTGGTAATATCTCTGTTAAATGTCTGGTAATATCTCTGGTAATATCTCTGTTAAATGCCTGGTAATATCCCTGTTAAATGTCTGGTAATATCTCTGTTAAATGCCTGGTAATATCTCTGTTAAATGTCTGGTAATATCTCTGTTAAATGTCTGGTAATATCTCTGGTAATATCTCTGTTAAATGCCTGGTAATATCTCTGTTAAATGCCTGGTAATATCTCTGTTAAATGCCTGGTAATATCTCTGTTAAATGCCTGGTAATATCTCTGTTAAATGTCTGGTAATATCTCTGTTAAATGTCTGGTAATATCTCTGGTAATATCTCTGTTAAATGTCTGGTAATATCTCTGTTAAATCTCTCGTAATATCTCTGTTAAATGCCTGGTAATATCTCTGTTAAATGTCTGGTAATATCTCTGTTAAATGCCTGGTAATATCTCTGTTAAATGTCTGGTAATATCTCTGTTAAATGTCTGGTAATATCTCTGTTAAATGTCTGGTAATATCTCTGTTAATAGTCTGGTAATATCTCTGTTAAATAGTCTGGTAATATCTCTGTTAAATGTCTTCCAGGTGAATCTAAGTATCTCTGTACCCAGTGTGGAAGGTCGTTCCACCGAGCCTCTGGTCTGAGTAAACACATTAAGAGACACCAGCCCAGACCTGAAGTACGCGGATTCCCCTGTAGTCAGTAAGGAACCTGCTTCTCTCTTCTCATACATTCATTTGGATAAAGTAGGTTTTTGTGTGTGTGTGTGTGTGTGTGTGTGTGTGTGTGTGTGCGTGTGCTCATTCCTGCCGTATTTCTCTCTGTCAGCTGTTTATTTGAGGTGTGAGAAATATTGCCTGTGGTAGCTATGTACAAAACATTAGGAACACCTGCTCTTTCCATGGTATAGACCTGACCAGGTGAATCCTGATGGAAGCTGTGATCTCTTATTGAGGTCACTTGTTAAATCAGCTTCAATCAGTGTAAATTAAGATGAAGACGAGGCGTATGCCACTGACCCAATGATGAAGACGAGGCGTATGCTACTGACTCAATGATGAAGACGAGGCGAGGCGTATGCTACTGACTCAATGATGAAGACGAGGCGTATGCTACTGACCCAATGATGAAGACGAGGCGTATGCTACTGACCCAATGATGAAGACGAGGCGTATGCTACTGACCCAATGATGAAGACGAGGCGTATGCTACTGACCCAATGATGAAGACGAGGCGTATGCCACTGACCCAATGATGAAGACGAGGCGTATGCCACTGACCCAATGATGAAGACGAGGCGTATGCTACTGACCCAATGATGAAGACGAGGCGTATGCTACTGACCCAATGATGAAGACGAGGCGTATGCCACTGACCCAATGATGAAGACGAGGCGTATGCCACTGACCCAATGATGAAGACGAGGCGTATGCTACTGACCCAATGATGAAGACGAGGCGTATGCTACTGACCCAATGATGAAGACGAGGCGTATGCTACTGACCCAATGATGAAGACGAGGCGTATGCTACTGCTACTGACTCAATGATGAAGACGAGGCGTATGCTACTGACCCAATGATGAAGACGAGGCGTATGCTACTGACCCAATGATGAAGACGAGGCGTATGCTACTGACCAAATGATGAAGACGAGGCGTATGCTACTGACCCAATGATGAAGACGAGGCGTATGCTACTGACCCAATGATGAAGACGAGGCGTATGCTACTGCTACTGACTCAATGATGAAGACGAGGCGTATGCTACTGACCCAATGATGAAGACGAGGCGTATGCTACTCACCCAATGATGAAGACGAGGCGTATGTGCAGGTGGCAATAATAATATTCCTTCAACTAAGTTGAGAATTAAGAACTAAAAGACAGATTCGTTTTTTCATTCTCTTTGAAAGCAGTAGCCAATTGCTTTCCAAGCTATGTTTTCCTGCAATTGTAGTTTGAAATACAGCGATATGCCTGGCTGGGCCTGTTTCATTGACATTCGCAACTCTACGATCATCTATTTGGTAGCCTGTTTAGGTTTTCCGGAATATTTTCCGTACGATTTAATTCTAATCTTTGGTTTAACTAGAGTACGATTGGCTAAATAAAAACCAACAATACTACAACGGGCCAATGGAAATGGAATATTGTGAATGATTCAAGAAAATTAGCCTATTTTGTTTGTGTATTTGCTAGGGCATCTGAATAACATTTTATACATGGACAATCATTTCACATAGCGTAGTTTATTTTAACATCTAAAAGGCTATAAATATATTACACGTTATAAAAATATAAATGCAACAGATGTTTACTGAGTTACAGTTCATATAAGGAAATCAGACAATTTACATAAATTCATTGGGCCCTAATCTATGGATTTCACATGACTGGGAATACAGATATACATCTGTTGGTCACAGATACCTTAGAAAAAAGGTAGGGGAGTGGATCAGAAAACCAGTCAGTATCTGGTGTGGATCAGAAAACCAGTCAGTATCTGGTGGGATCAGAAAACCAGTCAGTATCTGGTGTGGATCAGAAAACCAGTCAGTATCTGGTGTGGATCAGAAAACCAGTCAGTATCTGGTGTGGATCAGAAAACCAGTCAGTATCTGGTGTGGATCAGAAAACCAGTCAGTATCTGGTGTGGATCAGAAAACCAGTCAGTATCTGGTGTGGATCAGAAAACCAGTCAGTATCTGGTGTGGATCAGAAAACCAGTCAGTATCTGGTGTGGATCAGAAAACCAGTCAGTATCTGGTGTGGATCAGAAAACCAGTCAGTATCTGGTGTGGATCAGAAAACCAGTCAGTATCTGGTGTGGATCAGAAAACCAGTCAGTATCTGGTGTGGATCAGAAAACCAGTCAGTATCTGGTGTGGATCAGAAAACCAGTCAGTATCTGGTGTGGATCAGAAAACCAGTCAGTATCTGGTGTGGATCAGAAAACCAGTCAGTATCTGGTGTGGATCAGAAAACCAGTCAGTATCTGGTGTGGATCAGAAAACCAGTCAGTATCTGGTGTGGATCAGAAAACCAGTCAGTATCTGGTGTGGATCAGAAAACCAGTCAGTATCTGGTGTGGATCAGAAAACCAGTCAGTATCTGGTGTGGATCAGAAAACCAGTCAGTATCTGGTGTGGATCAGAAAACCAGTCAGTATCTGGTGTGGATCAGAAAACCAGTCAGTATCTGGTGTGGATCAGAAAACCAGTCAGTATCTGGTGTGGATCAGAAAACCAGTCAGTATCTGGTGTGGATCAGAAAACCAGTCAGTATCTGGTGTGGATCAGAAAACCAGTCGGTATCTGGTGTGGATCAGAAAACCAGTCGGTATCTGGCGTGGATCAGAAAACCAGTCGGTATCTGGCGTGGATCAGAAAACCAGTCGGTATCTGGCGTGGATCAGAAAACCAGTCGGTATCTGGCGTGGATCAGAAAACCAGTCGGTATCTGGCGTGGATCAGAAAACCAGTCGGTATCTGGCGTGGATCAGAAAACCAGTCGGTATCTGGCGTGGATCAGAAAACCAGTCGGTATCTGGCGTGGATCAGAAAACCAGTCGGTATCTGGCGTGGATCAGAAAACCAGTCGGTATCTGGCGTGGATCAGAAAACCAGTCGGTATCTGGCGTGGATCAGAAAACCAGTCGGTATCTGGCGTGGATCAGAAAACCAGTCGGTATCTGGCGTGGATCAGAAAACCAGTCGGTATCTGGCGTGGATCAGAAAACCAGTCGGTATCTGGCGTGGATCAGAAAACCAGTCGGTATCTGGCGTGGATCAGAAAACCAGTCGGTATCTGGCGTGGATCAGAAAACCAGTCGGTATCTGGCGTGGATCAGAAAACCAGTCGGTGTCTGGCGTGGATCAGAAAACCAGTCGGTGTCTGGCGTGGATCAGAAAACCAGTCGGTGTCTGGCGTGGATCAGAAAACCAGTCGGTGTCTGGCGTGGATCAGAAAACCAGTCGGTGTCTGGCGTGGATCAGAAAACCAGTCGGTGTCTGGTGTGGATCAGAAAACCAGTCGGTGTCTGGTGTGGATCAGAAAACCAGTCGGTATCTGGTGTGATCAGAAAACCAGTCGGTATCTGGTGTGGATCAGAAAACCAGTCAGTATCTGGTGTGGATCAGAAAACCAGTCAGTATCTGGTGTGGATCAGAAAACCAGTCAGTATCTGGTGTGGATCAGAAAACCAGTCAGTATCTGGTGTGGATCAGAAAACCAGTCAGTATCTGGTGTGGATCAGAAAACCAGTCAGTATCTGGCGTGGATCAGAAAACCAGTCAGTATCTGGCGTGGATCAGAAAACCAGTCAGTATCTGGCGTGGATCAGAAAACCAGTCAGTATCTGGCGTGGATCAGAAAACCAGTCAGTATCTGGCGTGGATCAGAAAACCAGTCAGTATCTGGCGTGGATCAGAAAACCAGTCAGTATCTGGCGTGGATCAGAAAACCAGTCAGTATCTGGTGTGGATCAGAAAACCAGTCAGTATCTGGCGTGGATCAGAAAACCAGTCAGTATCTGGCGTGGATCAGAAAACCAGTCAGTATCTGGCGTGGATCAGAAAACCAGTCAGTATCTGGTGTGGATCAGAAAACCAGTCAGTATCTGGCGTGATCAGAAAACCAGTCAGTATCTGGCGTGGATCAGAAAACCAGTCAGTATCTGGCGTGGATCAGAAAACCAGTCAGTATCTGGCGTGATCAGAAAACCAGTCAGTATCTGGTGTGGATCAGAAAACCAGTCAGTATCTGGTGTGGATCAGAAAACCAGTCAGTATCTGGTGTGGATCAGAAAACCAGTCAGTATCTGGTGTGGATCAGAAAACCAGTCAGTATCTGGTGTGGATCAGAAAACCAGTCAGTATCTGGTGTGGATCAGAAAACCAGTCAGTATCTGGTGTGGATCAGAAAACCAGTCAGTATCTGGTGTGGATCAGAAAACCAGTCAGTATCTGGTGTGGATCAGAAAACCAGTCAGTATCTGGTGTGGATCAGAAAACCAGTCAGTATCTGGTGTGGATCAGAAAACCAGTCAGTATCTGGTGTGGATCAGAAAACCAGTCAGTATCTGGTGTGGATCAGAAAACCAGTCAGTATCTGGTGTGGATCAGAAAACCAGTCAGTATCTGGTGTGGATCAGAAAACCAGTCGGTATCT
>NW_027036096.1:0-12687 GCF_034236695.1 Oncorhynchus nerka
CTTGACTGTCCTGTCTCCATTCTAAACGTGTATATATTATCTCTGTCGTTGTCCTTAACTGTCCTGTCTCCATTCTAAACGTGTATATATTATCTTTGTCGTTGTCCTTGACTGCCTTGACTGTCCTGTCTCCATTCTAAACGTGTATATATTAGCTTTGTCATTGTCCTCTGACTGCCTTGACTGTCCTGTCTCCATTCTAAACGTGTATATATTATCTTTGTCGTTGTCCTTGACTGTCCTGTCTCCATTCTAAACGTGTATATATTAGCTTTGTCATTGTCCTCTGACTGCCTTGACTGTCCTGTCTCCATTCTAAATGTGTATATATTAGCTTTGTCATTGTCCTCTGACTGCCTTGACTGTCCTGTCTCCATTCTAAACGTGTATATATTATCTTTGTCGTTGTCCTTGACTGTCCTGTCTCCATTCTAAACGTGTATATATTATCTTTGTCGTTGTCCTTGACTGTCCTGTCTCCATTCTAAACGTGTATATATTATCTTTGTCGTTGTCCTTGACTGTCCTGTCTCCATTCTAAACGTGTATATATTATCTTTGTCGTTGTCCGTCTGACTGCCTTGACTGTCCTGTCTCCATTCTAAACGTGTATATATTATCTTTGTCGTTGTCCTTGACTGTCCTGTCTCCATTCTAAACGTGTATATATTATCTTTGTCGTTGTCCCTGACTGCCTTGACTGTCCTGTCTCCATTCTAAACGTGTATATATTATCTTTGTCGTTGTCCTCTGACTGCCTTGACTGTCCTGTCTCCATTCTAAACGTGTATATATTATCGTTGTCGTTGTCCTTGACTGTCCTGTCTCCATTCTAAACGTGTATATATTATCTTTGTCGTCTGTCCGTCTGACTGCCTTGACTGTCCTGTCTCCATTCTAAACGTGTATATATTAGCTTTGTCATTGTCCTCTGACTGCCTTGACTGTCCTGTCTCCATTCTAAACGTGTATATATTATCTTTGTCGTTGTCCTTGACTGTCCTGTCTCCATTCTAAACGTGTATATATTAGCTTTGTCATTGTCCTCTGACTGCCTTGACTGTCCTGTCTCCATTCTAAATGTGTATATATTAGCTTTGTCATTGTCCTCTGACCGCCTTGGACTGTCCTGTCTCCATTCTAAACGTGTATATTATCTTTGTCGTTGTCCTTTGACTGTCCTGTCTCCATTCTAAACGTGTATATATTATCTTTGTCGTTGTCCTTGACTGTCCTGTCTCCATTCTAAACGTGTATATATTATCTTTGTCGTTGTCCTTGACTGTCCTGTCTCCATTCTAAACGTGTATATATTATCTTTGTCGTTGTCCTTGACTGCCTTGACTGATTGTCTCCATTCTAAACGTGTATATATTATCTTTGTCGTTGTCCTTGACTGTCCTGTCCCCATTCTAAACGTGTATATATTTTCTTTGTCGTTGTCCTTGACTGTCCTGTCTCCATTCTAAATGTGTATATATTATCTTTGTCGTCGCTGTCGTCTGACTGCCTTGACTGTCCTGTCTCCATTCTAAACGTGTATATATTGTCGTTGTCGTCTGACTGCCTTGACTGTCCTGTCTCCATTCTAAACGTGTATATATTATCTTTGTCGTTGTCTGACTGCCTTGACTGTCCTGTCTCCATTCTAAACGTGTATATATTATCTTTGTCGTCGCTTGCTGCCTTGACTGTCCTGTCTCCATTCTAAACGTGTATATATTATCTTTGTCGTTGTCCTTGACTGTCCTGTCTCCATTCTAAACGTGTATATATTATCTTTGTCGTTGTCCGCTGACTGCCTTGACTGTCCTGTCTCCATTCTAAACGTGTATATATTATCTTTGTCGTTGTCCTCTGACTGCCTTGACTGTCCTGTCTCCATTCTAAACGTGTATATATTATCTTTGTCGTTGTCGTGCCTTGACTGTCCTGTCTCCATTCTAAACGTGTATATATTATCTTTGTCGTTGCTGACTGCCTTGACTGTCCTGTCTCCATTCTAAACGTGTATATGTTATCTTTGTCGTTGTCCGTGACTGCCTTGACTGTCTGTCTCCATTCCTAAACGTGTATATATTATCTTTGTCGTTGTCGTCTGACTGTGACTGTCCTGTCTCCATTCTAAACGTGTATATTATCTTTGTCGTTGTCCTTGACTGTCCTGTCTCCATTCTAAACGTGTATATATTATCTTTGTCGTTGTCCTTGACTGCCTTGACTGTCCCTGTCTCCATTCTAAACGTGTGTATATTATCTTTGTCGTTGTCCTCTGACTGCCTTGACTGTCCTGTCTCCATTCTAAATGTGTATATATTAGCTTTGTCATTGTCCTCTGACTGCCTTGACTGTCCTGTCTCCATTCTAAACGTGTATATATTATCTTTGTCGTTGTCCTTGACTGTCCTGTCTCCATTCTAAACGTGTATATATTATCTTTGTCGTTGTCCTTGACTGCCTTGACTGTCCTGTCTCCATTCTAAACGTGTATATATTATCTTTGTCGTTGTCCTTGACTGTCCTGTCTCCATTCTAAACGTGTATATATTATCTTTGTCGTTGTCCTTGACTGTCCTGTCTCCATTCTAAACGTGTATATATTAGCTTTGTCATTGTCCTCATTGTGACTGTCCCTGTCTCCATTTAAGCGTGTATATATTATCTTTGTCGTTGTCCTTGACTTGTCCTGTCTCCATTCTAAACGTGTATATATTATCTTTGTCGTTTATTGTCCTTGACTGTCCTGTCTCCATTCTAAACGTGTATATATTATCTTTGTCGTTGTCCTTGACTGCCTTGACTGATTGTCTCCATTCTAAATGTGTATATATTATCTTTGTATTATCTTTATCGTTGTCCTTGACTGTCTTGACTGTCCTGTCTCCATTCTAACGTGTATATATTATCTTTGTCGTTGTCCTTGACTGTCCTGTCTCCATTCTAAACGTGTATATATTGTCTGTTTTGTCGTTTGTCCTCTGACTGCCTTGACTGTCCTGTCTCCATTCTAAACGTGTGTATATTATCTTTTCGTTGTCCTTGACTGTCCTGTCTCTCCATTCTGACTGTATATATTATCTTTGTCGTTGTCCTTGACTGTCCTGTCTCCATTCTAAAATGTGTATATATTATTATCTTTGTCCTCTGACTGCCTTGACTGTCCTGTCTCCATTTCTAAACGTGTATATATTATCTTTGTCGTTGTCCTTGACTGTCCTGTCTCCATTCAAACGTGTATATATTATCTTTGTCGTTGTCCTTGACTGCCTTGACTGTCCTGTCTCCATTCTAAAAGTGTATATATTATCTTTGTCGTTGTCTGATTGCCTTGACTGTCCTGTCTCCATTCTAAAAGTGTATATATTATCTTTGTCGTTGTCCTTGACTGTCCTGTCTCCATTCTAAATGTGTATATATTATCTTTGTCGTTGTCCTTGACTGTCCTGTCTCCATTCTAAACGTGTATATATTATCTTTGTCGTTGTCCTTGAGCTGTCCTGTCTCCATTCTAAACGTGTATATTATTGTGACTTTGTAAACGTTGTCGTTGTCGTCTGACTGCCTTGACTGTCCTGTCTCCATTCTAAACGTGTGTATATTATCTTTGTGTAGGTGTGCTTGACTGCCTTATTTTGTCCTATCTCCATTCTAAACGTGTATATATTAGCTTTGTCATTGTCCTCTGACTGCCTTGACTGTCCTGTCTCCATTCTAAACGTGTATATATTATCTTTGTCGTTGTCCTTGACTGTCCTGTCTCCATTCTAAACGTGTATATGTGGCTTTTTGTCATTGTCCTCTGACTGCATGACTGTCCTGTCTCCATTCTTAAATGTGTATATATTAGCTTTGTCATTGTCCTCTGACTGGTTTGACTGTCCTGTCTCCATTCTAAATGTATATATTATGTCATTGTCCTTGACTGCCTTGACTGTCCTGTCTCCATTTTGTATATATTATCTCTTTGTCGTTGTCCTTGACTGTCCTGTCTCCATTCTAAACGTGTATATATTATCTTTGTCGTTGTCCTTGACTGTCCTGTCTCCATTCTAAACGGTATAAATTATCTTTGTCGCTGTCCTTGACTGTCCCAAGGTCTCCATTCTCTAAACGTGTATATATTATCTTTGTCGCCTGTCGCCCCTGACTGCCTTGACTGTCCTGGTCTCCATTCTAAACGGTATATATTATCTTTGTCGTGTTGTCCTGACTGTCCTGTCCTCCATTCTAAAACGTAGAGCATATTATTGTCGTTGTCCGCTGACTGCCTTGACTGTCCTGTCTATCTCAAACGTGTATACATTTTGTCGCGTCCCGACTGTCCTGTCTCCCATCTCCAAAACGTGTATATATTATCTTTTGCGTTGTCCTGACTGTCCTGTCTCCATTCTAAACGCGCAGTATATATTATCTTTTGTCGCTAAGTCCTGACTGTCCTTGTTCCATTCCCAAATGTGAGCATTATTCGTCACATGTTCCGACTGTCCTGTCTCCATCTCTAAACGGTATATATTATCTTTTGTCGCTGTCGGCTCGACCGTCGCACCGTCCTGTTCCACGCAACGCAGATATTATCTTTGTCGTTGTCTCCACCGGTCGCGGTCTCCACTTAAACGCAGTACATATTATCTTGCCGTTGTCCTTGACTGCCTTGACTGTCCTGGCCTCCATTCTAAACGCAGTGTATATTATCTTTGTCGTTGTCCGCTGACTGCCTGACTGTCCCGTCTCCATTCTAAACGTAGCATATATTAGCTGTCATTGTCCTCTGACTGCCTTGATTGCCCTGTTCCATTCTAAACGTGTATATATTGGTTTGTCGTTGTCTCGACTGTCCTGTCTCCATTCTAAACGTGTATATATTAGCTTTGTCATTGTCCTCTGACTGCCTTGACTGTCCTGTCTCCATTCTAAATGTGTATATATTAGCTTTGTCATTGTCCTCTGACTGCCTTGACTGTCCTGTCTCCATTCTAAATGTGTATATATTAGCTTTGTCATTGTCCTCTGACTGCCTTGACTGTCCTGTCTCCATTCTAAACGTGTATATATTATCTTTGTCGTTGTCCTTGACTGTCCTGTCTCCATTCTAAACGTGTATATATTATCTTTGTCGTTGTCCTCTGACTGCCTTGACTGTCCTGTCTCCATTCTAAACGTGTATAAATTATCTTTGTCGTTGTCCTTGACTGTCCTGTCTCCATTCTAAACGTGTATATATTATCTTTGTCGTTGTCGTCTGACTGCCTTGACTGTCCTGTCTCCATTCTAAACGTGTATATATTATCTTTGTCGTTGTCCTTGACTGTCCTGTCTCCATTCTAAACGTGTATATATTATCTTTGTCGTTGTCCTTGACTGCCTTGACTGTCCTGTCTCCATTCTAAACGTGTATATATTATCTTTGTCGTTGTCGTCTGACTGCCTTGACTGTCCTGTCTCCATTCTAAACGTGTATATATTATCGTTGTCGTTGTCCTTGACTGTCCTGTCTCCATTCTAAATGTGTATATATTATCTTTGTCGTCGCTGTCGTCTGACTGCCTTGACTGTCCTGTCTCCATTCTAAACGTGTATATATTGTCGTTGTCTCGATTTGACTGTTCCGTCTCCATTCTAAACGTATATATTGTCATTGTTCCTTCTGACTGCTCTGGACTGTCCAGTCTCCATTCTAAACGTGTATATATTATCTTTGTCGTTGTCCTCTGACTTCTGACCGTTCCAGTTCCATCTCCAAATGTAATAATATATTAGCTTTGTCATTGTCCTCTGACCGCTTTGACTGTCCTGTCTCCATTCAAATGTGTATATATTATCTTTGTCGGCGATCGTAAGTTCCATTCTAAATCGATATTCTTGTCGCTTGTCCTGACTGCCTTGACTCCTGTCTCATTCTAAACGTGTATATATTATCTTTGTGGTTGTCGCCTGATTGCCTTGAATCACCATCTCCATTCTGACGTGTATATATTATCTTTGTCGTTGTCCTTGACTATCCTGTCTCCATTCTAAGCGTGTATATACATTATCTTTGTCGTTGTCCTCGATCGTCCTATCTCCATTCTAAGCGATGTATATATTATCTTTGTCGTTGTCCTTGACTGTCCTGTTGTTCCATTCCTCAAACGTGGTATATTATCTTTGTCGTTGATTGTCTCTCATTCTAAACGATGTATATATTATCTTGTCGTCGCTTTGACTCTCTGACTGTCCTGTCCCCATTCCTAAACGTATATATTTTCTTTGTCGTTTGTCCTTGACTGTCCTGTCTATTCTAAACGTGTATATATTATCTTTGTGAACAGTTTGTCCGTCTCGACTGCCTTGACTGTCCTGTCTCCATTCTAAACGTGTATATATTATCTTTGTGTTGTCCCTTGGACTGTCCTGTCTCATTCTAAGTGATGTAATATATTGGCTTTGTCATTTGACTGCCTTGACCGTCCTGTTCCATTCTTAAATGTGTATATATTTCTTTTGTCATTGTCTCGACTGCCTTGACTGTCCTGTCTCCATTCTAAGCGTGTATATATTATCTTTGTCGTTGTCTCGATCGTCCTGTCTCCATTCTAAACGTGTATATATTATCTTTGTCGTTGTCCTTGACCGTCTGCTCCGCCTAAACGTGTATATACATTATCTTCGTCTTGTCTCCGATTGTCTCCATTCTTGACTGCCTTGACTGATTGTTCCATTCTAAACGTGTATATATTATCTTTGTCGTTGTCGCCTGACTGTCTTGACTGTCCTGTCTCCATTCTAAAGCGTGTATATATTATCTTTGTGGTCCTTCTGACTGTCTTGACTGTCTCTCCATTCTAAACGTGTATAATTTTCTTTGTCGTTTGTCCTTGACTGTCCTGTCTCCATTCTAAATGTGTATATATTATCTTTTGTCGTCGCTGTCGTCTGACTGCCTTGACTGTCCTGTTCTATCTCTAAAGCGTGTATATATTATTCGTTTATCCCTTTCCCCTGACTGCCTTGACTGTCCTGTCTCCATTCTAAACGTAAATATTATCTTTGTCGTTGTCTTGACTGTCCTGTCTCCATTCTAAACGTGTATATATTATCTTTTAGATTTATTAAGTCTGACCGACTGTTTGACTGTCCTGTCTCCATTCTAAGCATTATTATATATTATTCTGTCGCTGTCCTTGACTGTCCTGTCTCCATTCTAAACGTGTATATATTATCTTTGTCAAAGTGTCCTTGACTGCCTTGACTGTCCTGTCTCCATTCGCAAACGTATATTATCTTTGTGATATCTCGATTGTCTTGACTGTCCTGTCTCCATTCTAATGTGTATATATTACCTTTATTAATGTCCTCCTCTGATTGCCTTGACTGTCCTGTCTCCATTCTAAACGTCTTATATCTTATCTTTGTCGTTGTCCTTGACTGTCCTGTCTCTATTCTAAACGTGTATATATTATCTTTGTCGTTGTCCTTGACTCCTTGACTGTCCACATCTCCATTCTAAACGTGTATATATTATCTTTGTCGTTGTCCTTGACTTGTCCTGTCTCCATTCTAAACGTGTATATATATCTTTGTCATTTGTCCTCTTGACTGCCTTGACTGATTGTCTCCATTCTAAACGTGTATATATTATCTTTGTCGTTGTCCTGACTGTCCTTGTCCCCATTCTAAACGTGTATATATTATCTTTGTCGTTTGTCCTTGACTGTCCTCATCTCCATTCTAAATGTAGTATATTATCTTTGTCGTTGTCGCCGTGACTGCCCCTTGACTGTTGTTCCATTCTAAACGTGTATATATTATCTTTGTCGTTGTCATGGCTGTCTTGACTGTCCTGTCTCCATTCTAAACGTGTATATATTATCTTTGTCGTTGTCATCCGACTTTGACTCCCTGTCTCCATTCTAAACGTGTATATATTGTCGTTTGTCGTTTGACTGCCTTGACTGTCCTGTCTCCATTCTAAACGTGTGTAATTAATCTTTTTGTCGTTGTCGCCTGATCGCCGGCTGTCCTGTCTCCATTCTAAACGATGTATATATTATCTTTGTTGATTTGTCTCTGACCGCCTTGACTGTCCCTGTCTCATTCTAAGCGTGTATATATTATCTTTGTCGTTGTCTTGACTGTCCTGTCTCATTCTAGCATATCTTATCTTTGTCGTTGTCCTTGACTGTCCTGTCTCCATTCTAAACGTGTATATATTATCTTTGTCATTTGTCGTCTGATTGCCTTGTTTCATCCCTGATCTCCATTCTAAAAGTGTATATATTATCTTTGTTGTCTTGTCCTTGACTGTCCTGTCTCCATTCTAAACGTGTATATATTATCTTTGTCGTTGTCCTTGACTGTCCTGTCTCCATTCTAAACGTGTATATATTATCTTTGTCGTTGTCCTTGACTGCCTTGACTGTCCTGTCTCCATTCTAAACGTGTGTATATTATCTTTGTCGTTGTCCGCTGACTGCCTTGACTGTCCTGTCTCCATTCTAAACGTGTATATATTACCTTTGTCGTTGTCCTCTGATTGCCTTGACTGTCCTGTCTCCATTCTAAACGTGTATATATTATCTTTGTCGTTGTCCTTAACTGTCCTGTCTCTATTCTAAACGTGTATATATTATCTTTGTCGTTGTCCTTGACTGCCTTGACTGTCCTGTCTCCATTCTAAACGTGTATATATTATCTTTGTCGTTGTCCTTGACTGTCCTGTCTCCATTCTAAACGTGTATATATTATCTTTGTCGTTGTCCTTGACTGTCCTGTCTCCATTCTAAACGTGTATATATTAGCTTTGTCATTGTCCTCTGACTGCCTTGACTGTCCTGTCTCCATTCTAAACGTGTATATATTATCTTTGTCGTTGTCCTTGACTGTCCTGTCTCCATTCTAAACGTGTATATATTATCTTTGTCGTTGTCCTTGACTGTCCTGTCTCCATTCTAAACGTGTATATATTATCTTTGTCGTTGTCCTTGACTGCCTTGACTGATTGTCTCCATTCTAAACGTGTATATATTATCTTTGTCGTTGTCCTTGACTGTCTTGACTGTCCTGTCTCCATTCTAAACGTGTATATATTATCTTTGTCGTTGTCCTTGACTGTCCTGTCTCCATTCTAAACGTGTATATATTGTCTTTGTCGTTGTCCGCTGACTGCCTTGACTGTCCTGTCTCCATTCTAAACGTGTGTATATTATCTTTGTCGTTGTCCTTGACTGTCCTGTCTCCATTCTAAACGTGTATATATTATCTTTGTCGTTGTCCTTGACTGTCCTGTCTCCATTCTAAACGTGTATATATTATCTTTGTCGTTGTCCTTGACTGTCCTGTCTCCATTCTAAACGTGTATATATTATCTTTGTCGTTGTCCTTGACTGTCCTGTCTCCATTCTAAACGTGTATATATTATCTTTGTCGTTGTCGTCTGATTGCCTTGACTGTCCTGTCTCCATTCTAAACGTGTATATATTATCTTTGTCGTTGTCCTTGACTGTCCTGTCTCCATTCTAAACGTGTATATATTATCTTTGTCGTTGTCCTTGACTGTCCTGTCTCCATTCTAAATGTGTATATATTATCTTTGTCGTTGTCCTTGACTGTCCTGTCTCCATTCTAAACGTGTATATATTATCTTTGTCGTTGTCCTTGACTGTCCTGTCTCCATTCTAAACGTGTATATATTGTCTTTGTCGTTGTCCGCTGACTGCCTTGACTGTCCTGTCTCCATTCTAAACGTGTGTATATTATCTTTGTCGTTGTCCTTGACTGTCCTGTCTCCATTCTAAACGTGTATATATTATCTTTGTCGTTGTCCTTGACTGTCCTGTCTCCATTCTAAACGTGTATATATTATCTTTGTCGTTGTCCTTGACTGTCCTGTCTCCATTCTAAACGTGTATATATTATCTTTGTCGTTGTCCTTGACTGTCCTGTCTCCATTCTAAACGTGTATATATTATCTTTGTCGTTGTCGTCTGATTGCCTTGACTGTCCTGTCTCCATTCTAAAAGTGTATATATTATCTTTGTCGTTGTCCTTGACTGTCCTGTCTCCATTCTAAAAGTGTATATATTATCTTTGTCGTTGTCCTTGACTGTCCTGTCTCCATTCTAAATGTGTATATATTATCTTTGTCGTTGTCCTTGACTGTCCTGTCTCCATTCTAAACGTGTATATATTATCTTTGTCGTTGTCCTTGACTGTCCTGTCTCCATTCTAAACGTGTATATATTATCTTTGTCGTTGTCGTCTGACTGCCTTGACTGTCCTGTCTCCATTCTAAACGTGTATATATTATCTTTGTCGTTGTCCTTGACTGTCCTGTCTCCATTCTAAAAGTGTATATATTATCTTTGTCGTTGTCCTTGACTGTCCTGTCTCCATTCTAAATGTGTATATATTATCTTTGTCGTTGTCCTTGACTGTCCTGTCTCCATTCCTCCAGATTTGGAGCAGCCTTTCCTCAGGAGAAACAGAGGAAGCAACGGGGACCTGGAGACCATCTTCATATCAAGATCCTCCACTCACGTCACAGTACCTTGTCTGGTCACTGTGCCCGACCTCAACGTCACACTTTATCTGGTTGGTACCTTCACTTGTCCTGTCTCTCTCTCTCTCTCTCAGTGCATGCTGGGAGTGTTTTGTAGTTGAGAGGCCATGTGTTTTCTTGATTCTGTCTTTGGTATTTTCTTTAAATTTTTTGGTGGAGGGTTATCGCACTGTTAGTTTAGCAGTACCCACAGTTTTTGTTCAAAGTTAGGGTGGAAGTGGACAGAGTTTTAGTTTCCTGGGGTTTGAACAGTGCGATGGCTTCCCAGCGGAGGAGACGCTGTCGATACGGGTTCCTGAAAATGGAGTTATGGAGGTTCTGCTCGCGGTCGGCGAACAAGTAGAAGCTGAAGTTATACATTATGTAACCAGAATGAACAAAGCTGTGGTTGTGTTCATGAAAAGAGTACATTTTATGGGTCGGCTGAAATCTAGTGGAATATTTGTAAGGGATGTGTTGTTGCCGATTTCTCCTTTTTCGACTCCTTCGACAAGGGTAGTAGTTGTGACCCTGTCTCCGTTCATTACATATGATCAAATCAGGAAAAGAGCTGAGTCGTTTTGGTAAGTTTGCTAGCGGTTTTCGTAAACTGTCGACAGGTTTTCAGGCAGATGCAGTTAAGCACGTTGTTTCGTTCCGGAGGTTCATATTTCAGAACAACAATGAGCAACAGTTAAATGTGCATTTAAGGAGGGGGAGCTCTACGTTGGGTTTGCTGCACCACAGATAGTTCTACGTGTGCTTGAGGTGTGGGGGCTTGCCACCACAGATAGTCTCTTGATGCTTTGAGTGTGGGGGCTTGCCTACACTGAATAGTCTCGCGGTTGCTTTGAGTGTGGGGGCTTGCCCCACCGCCACACAGATAGTTCTGCGGTTAACGCTTTGAGTGTGGGGGTTTGCCGCACACAGATAGTCTGCTTGGTTAGCTTTGAGTGTGGGGGTTTGCCACCACAGATGAGTCTGCAAGTGTGCTTTGAGTGTGGGGGCTTGCCGCCACAGATGAGTCTGCGGTGCTTTGAGTGTGGGGCTTGCCACCACAGATAGTCTGCGGTGCTTTGAGTGTGGGGGTTTGCCACCACAGATAGTCTGCGGTGCTTTGAGTGTGGGGGTTTGCCACCACAGATAGTCTGCGGTGCTTTGAGTGTGGGGGTTTGCCACCACAGATAGTCTGCGGTGCTTTGAGTGTGGGGGTTTGCCACCACAGATAGTCTGCGGTGCTTTGAGTGTGGGGGTTTGGGGCATAAGAGCTTTGCGTGCCCACATAAATGCCAAGAGTGTGTAAAGCTGTCATCAAGGCAAAGGGTGGCTATTCGAAGAATATTTGAAGAATTATATTTTGATTTGTTTAACACTTTTTTGGTTACTACATGATTCCATATGTGTTATTTCATAGTTTTCATGTCTTCACTATTATTCTACAATGTAGAAAATAGTTTTAAAAATTAAGAAAAACTCTTGAACGAGTAGATGTTGTAAAACATTGACCAGTAGTGTATTCAGATGATGTTTCTGTGATGGTCAGGGATGGGCAGGGTATGCAGCCACTAGAGACTGAAGGTGTACGAGGGAGCCTGGGGCATGGAGGGATGTTTCTGTGATGGTCAGGGATGGGCAGGGTATGCAGCCACTAGAGACTGAAGGTGTACGAGGGAGCCTGGGGCATGGAGGGATGTGTTCTGTGATGGTCAGGGATGGGCAGGGTATGCAGCCACTAGAGACTGAAGGTGTACGAGGGAGCCTGGGGCATGGAGGGATGTTTCTGTGATGGTCAGGGATGGGCAGGGTATGCAGCCACTAGAGACTGAAGGTGTACGAGGGAGCCTGGGGCATGGAGGGATAGAGCCCTGTGATGGTCAGGGATGGGCAGGGTATGCAGCCACTAGAGACTGAAGGTGTACGAGGGAGCCTGGGGCATGGAGGGATAGAGCCCTGTGATGGTCAGGGATGGGCAGGGTATGCAGCCACTAGAGACTGAAGGTGTACGAGGGAGCCTGGGGCATGGATGGATGTTTCTGTGATGGTCAGGGATGGGCAGGGTATGCAGCCACTAGAGACTAGACTGAAGGTGTACGAGGGAGCCTGGGGCATGGAGGGATAGAGCCCTCCATTGCTTTGACTGTGTTGTAATTTGGTTTATCTGATTGATTGGA
>NW_027036097.1:0-12688 GCF_034236695.1 Oncorhynchus nerka
AGAACACAGCCTCAACCCCTACAGTACTGTAGCTAGAACACAGCCTCAACCCCTACAGTACTGTAGCTAGCAGAACACAGCTCAACCCTACTGGTAGCACAGAACACAGCCTCAACCCCTACAGTACTGTAGCAGAACACAGCCTCAACCCCTACAGTACTGTAGCTAGCAGAACACAGCCTCAACCACTACAGTATTGTAGCTAGCAGAACACAGCCTCAACCCTACAGTACTGTAGCAGAACACAGCCTCAACCCCTACAGTACTGTAGCTAGCAGAACACAGCCTCAACCCCTACAGTACTGTAGCTAGCAGAACACAGCCTCAACCCCTACAGTACTGTAGCAGAACACAGCCTCAACCCCTACAGTACTGTAGCTAGCAGAACACAGCCTCAACCCCTACAGTACTGTAGCTAGCAGAACACAGCCTCAACCCTACAGTACTGTAGCAGAACACAGCCTCAACCCCTGCAGTACTGTAGCTTGCAGAACACAGCCTCAACCCCTACAGTACTGTAGCTAGCAGAACACAGCCTCAACCCCTACAGTACTGTAGCTAGCAGAACACAGCCTCAATCCCTACAGTACTGTAGCTAGCAGAACACAGCCTCAACCCCTACAGTACTGTAGCTAGCAGAACACAGCCTCAACCCCTACAGTACTGTAGCAGAACACAGCCTCAACCCCTACAGTACTGTAGCTAGCAGAACACAGCAGCAGTGAAGGCTGGCAGACTTTACTCAGTGAACGACCCGGCTTGAATGTCAGACACAACTTTTTGACAGCTCCAGTATTTAGGTGTTGTCTTGTCCAGGGTGGTAGGTATTGTAAGGGACAGGATACTGTAGCTGGGAACAGCAGCTCACTGCTTTAACCCTTGCAGTGGCAACGAGGAGCAACAGTAATGGCTGACAGGCTGTGCCTATTGAAAGATCCTTTCTATCAGGGAATGTCTGTCAGACTACAGTTCCACACCTGCTGTTTGTATACAGTACAGGCCTGGATCCCAAATGGCACCCTAATCCCTATAGTGCGCACAACTTTTGACAGGCCTTGTTTAAAGTAGTACATTACAGTGCCTTCAGAAAGTTTTCACACCCTTTGATTTCTTCCACATGCTGTTGTGTTACAGCCTGAATTTAAAATGGATTACATTGAGTTATTGTGTCACTGATCTACACACACATGAAATATCTTCAGTCAATATATTCAACCCCTTTGTTATGGCAATCCTAAATAAGTTCCTGATGAGTAAAATGTGCTTAGCAAGTCACATAATAAGTTGCATGGACTAATTCCATGTTCAATAATAGTGGTTTAAAAGATTTCTGTACCCCACACATACAATTATCAGTAAGGTCCCTCTATCGAGTAGTAAATGAAAACATTTTCAAGCACAAAGACCAGGGAGGGTTTTAATGCTTGGCAAAGAAGGGCGCCTATTGTTACATGTGTAAAAAATTATAGAACATCCCTTTTGGCAAGTTATTAACTTTGGATGGTGTATCAGTACACAGTCACTACAAAGACACAGGCATCCTTCCTAACTCAATTGCCGGAGAGGAAGGAAACTGCTCAGGAATTTCACTATTCGCCCATTGGTGATTTTAAAACTGTTACAGAGTTTAAGGGTTGTGATTTGAGAAAACTGAGGATGGATCAACAACATTGTAGCTACTTCACTACACTAACCTAATTGACGGTGAAAAGAAGGAAGCATGTACAGATTTTTTTTTTAAATCAAAAACATGCATCCTGTTCGCAACAAGGCACTCAATTAATGCTATAAAAATGTGTCAAAGACATGAACTTTCTGTCCTGAATACAAAGAGTTATGTTTGTGGCAAATCCAACACAATACATCACTGAGTACCACTTCATATGTTCAAGCATGGTGGTGGCTGCATCATGTTATGGGTATGCTTGTCATCGACATGGACTAAGGAGTTTTTGTTTAAATAAACAAAATCTGAAAACAGCTAAGTACAGGCAAAATCCTTGAGGAAAATTTGGTTCAGTCTGCACTACAACAGACACTCGGATACAAATTCCCCTTTCAGCAGGACAATAACCTAAAACACAAGGCCAGCTCTACACTTGAGTTGTTTGACAAGACAACATTGAATGTTCCTGAGTGACTGAGTAACACTTTTTGACTTAAATTGGCTTAAAAATCTATGGCAAGACTTGAAAATGGCTGTCTAGCAATGACCAACAACCATCTTGACAGAGCTTGAATACAATAAAAAAAAACTGATAATGGGTAAATATTGTACATATAAATATTGTACATATTGTACAATCCAGGTGTCCAGAGCTCTAAAGACTCAGTAATCGCCACCAAAGGTAATTCTAACATGTATTGAGCAGGGATGTGAATACCTATGTAAATCAGATATTTCTGAATTTCATTTGCAATCAATGTGCAAACATTTTAAAATCATGTTTTTACTTTGTTATTATGAGGTATTAGTGTAGATGGAGTGAAAAACATATTTAATACATTTTCAATTCAGGCTGTAATACAATGAAATGTATGTCGGCGTGGGAGTAGCCTAGTGGTTTGAGCGTTGGGCCAGTAACCGAAGGTTGCTGGATCAAATCCCGATCTGACAACGGTAAAAACATGTTGTTCTGCCCTGAACACGACAGGCGGTTAACTCACTACCTCAGGGTGAGTGAATCTGATCTAAAGTGAAGTGAATATTGATCTAAGAGCAGTGAACACTATTAAAGGGGTGTGAATACTCATCTAAAGGGGGTGAAGATCATTTAAAGGGTGTGAATACTATCTAAAGGGGAGTGAATACTATCTAAAGAGGTGTAAATACTATGTCAAAGGTGAGTGAATACTATCTAAAGGGAGTGTGAATACTATCTAAAAGGGGAGTGAATACTATCTAAAGGATGTGAATACTATCTAAAGGGATGTGAATACTATCGAAAGGGGTGTGAATACTATCTAAAGGGAGTGTGAATACTCTCTAAAGGGGGTGTGAATACTCTCTAAAGGGGAGTGAATACTATCTAAAGGAGTGCATACTATCTAAAGGAGAGTGAATACTATCTAAAGGGTGTGAATACTATCTAAAGGGAGTAGATACTATCTAAAGGGAGTGAATACTCTCTAAGCGGGAGTGAATACTCTCTAAAGGGAGTGAATACTATCGAAAGGGGTGTGAATACTCTCTAATGGGAGTGTGAATACTATCTAAAGGGAGTGAATACTATAAAAGGGAGTGAATACTATCTAAAGGGAAGTGAATACTATCTAAAGGGAGTGAATACTATAAAAGGGGAGTGAATACTCATAAAAGGGGAGCTGAAGTTTGACTATCTAAAGTGAAGTGAATACCATCTAAAGGGAGTGAATACCATAAAAAGGGAGTGAATCACGATCTCAAGGGAGTGAATACTCATCATTCAAAGGGGAAGTGGAATAGCTATCTAAAGGGAGTGAATACTACTCCAAGGGGAGTGAATGAGTCATCTGGAAGTGGAAGTGAATTGACCATCTCAAAGGGGTATGTTTGAATACTATAAAGGGGAGTGAATACTTCATCTACAGAGTGAATACCTCTCTAAGGGGAGTGAACACTCTCTAAAGGGGAGTGAATACTATCGAAAGGGGTGTGAATGCTCTCTAATGGGAGTGTGAATACGATTCTAAAGGGAGTGAATACTATAAAAGGGGAGTGAATACTATCTAAAGGGAGTAGAATACTATCAAAAGGGAGTGAGATACTATAAAAGGGGAGTGAATACTATCTAAAGGGAAGTGAATACTATCTAAAGGGGAGTGAATACTATAAAAAGGGAGTGAATACTATCTAAAGGGGAGTGAATACTATCTAACGGGAAGTGAATACTATCTAAAGGGAGTGAATACTACTAAAGGGGAGTGAATACTATCTCAAAGGGAAGTGAATACTATCTAAAGGGGAGTGAATACTATAAAAGGGAGTGAATACTATCTAAAGGGAGTGAATACTATCTAAAGGGGAGTGAATACTATCTAAAGGGAGTGAATACTATCTAAAGGGGTGTGAATACTATCTAAAGGGTGTGAATACTATCTAAGGGAGTGGAGATAGTGTGTGGATAAATCAGAATTAGATCATTAAGATGTCTTATCTGCAGAATATGCTCATGTGATTCAACTGTTGAACTCTCGTTATTAGAATGTGCGGCTGTACTTCCCACCCTCATATGGGCCTGTCACCTTCGGCCCAGAGAGTGGAGCTGTCAGGCTTCTCTATCGCATGTCCCTGTTGCTATGCCGAATATCAGAAATAGAATAGGGCAAAGGAGGTCAGAATGTTTCCTTCTGTGAATACGTGTCTATACCTATTGCAAACCATGTGAAGGGATGGCGTGAGTAATGGGAACCGGGCGCTTGTCTCCACAATGTCTGTACGTCGGTCACACCCTTCTTGGGCCTTGGGAGAGATTGTCCTCTACCCTGGTTAATTTTTAACAAGGTGGAAACTAAGTAACAACAAATTCACTTTTAAGATCTTAGTACTGAAAAAAATATATATATATCTTTCTTCCTGGAGCCTAAGGTCTGGCACAGGATGCGTGGGTTTAGTGTCTGGAGCCATTATACGTCATCTCTGAGGTTGCACCTATTCTATCCACTCAGTGGGCTCTGACTCTATCCACTCTGTGTGCATGTTGTGACGTGTGAATACTCTCTAATGGGGTGTGAATACTCTCTAATGGGGTGTGAATACTCTCTAATGGGGTGTGAATACTCTCTAATGGGTGTGAATACTCTCTAATGGGGTGTGAATACTCTCTAATGGGGTGTGAATACTCTCTAATGGGGTGTGAATACTCTCTAATGGGGTGTGAATACTATCGAAAGGGGTGTGAATACTCTCTAATGGGGTGTGAATACTATCTAAAGGGGAGTGAATACTATCTAAAGGAGTGAATACTATCTAAAGGGGTGTGGATACTATCTAAAGGGTGAGAATACTCTCTAAAGGAGTGTGAATACTATCTAAAAGGGAGTGAATACTATCTAAAGGGGTGAGAATACTCTCTAAAGGAGTGTGAATACTATCTAAAAGGGTGTGGATACTATCTAAAGGGGTGTGGATACTCTCTAAAGGAGTGTGAATACTATCGAAAGGGGTGTGAATACTTTCAAAAGTGGTGTGAATTCTTTCAAAAGTGGTGTGAATACTTTCTAAAGGGTTCTAAAGTGGTGTGAATACAATCTAAATGAGTTTGAATAGATCTAAAGTGGTGTGAATACTTTCTAAAAGGTGGGGGGTACTAAGCTAACATATTGACACACACACACACAAGCAGACAGCCAGACAGAGAGGCAGGGGTATGGTGGGGTGCAGGACGGACTCAAGCCCACGAGTAGCCCTGTCAATAGAGGGATTGTGTCGCTGCAGCCAAGAGAATCCCAATACCACATGAAACTGCGGAGACTCAACTAGCAGGAATTGGATCATCTCGCTGTGGTTCCCTGACACTTGTAGGTTGATGGGGTGGTATGGTGGGTGACCCGGCCTATAGAGCGCCTCGCCCAATGCTTTAACATCCATGGGAATGGAGAGGGGATGAGTGGGGATGCCCAGCTCAACGCCAGGGTAACGTCCGTAAGACTCACATCGGCCCCCGATTCGATGAGCAGCTGGAGAGACTTGGACTGGTCACCCCACAGCAGGGTAGCATGGAGAGGGGGGCGAGTAAGGGGAGAAGAACAATTATCTTTATCTTTTGTCTTCTCTTATCTTTCTCTTGGATTATCTTCTCTCTCCTCTTCTTTCTTCTCATCTCCTCTCTTGGCTTCTTTTCTCTTCTCTATCTGGACTTGGCTTGTCATCTCTTCGCTCCTCTCGACTTTTCTCTGCTCTTCACTTGGCTTCTCTCCTCTCCTCTTCTCTCCTCTCCTTTCCTCTAGGCTTGTCTTCTCTCCTTTCCTCTAGGCTTGTCTTCTCCCTTTTCCTCTAGGCTTGTCTTCTCTCTTTTCCTCTAGGCTTGTCTTCTCTCCTTTCCTCTGGACTTGGCTCGTCTCCTCTCCTCTCCTCTTGTCTCCAGTGTTATCATAATGTAGCAAAATTTGAAATTGTGTTTTTTACATTGGGTAAAAGTAGAGACTCAGCTAGAAAATTATATATCATACACCACAGTTGAGGAACAATGGGAACGTAATTCTGCTTTGAAAGTTGCTAAACTTGTACCCTCACTTTTGAGAAAATGGCCCTTGAATATTTTGGTTCAGCAGCTCACTGTGACCATTTTACTCACCCTAGCAGAGCTGGTTAGGCTGTTTTAATGTTACCCAGAAGGCATTTCTGCACTTCTGTGAAGTAGTGACGAGCGATATAATGCCTAGTTTCCCGAAACGAGTCACATACAGTTACAATGTGCCATATGATCCATATAATATACATATAATCTGATGTAAGACATTTTCTGAAGAGCCCTTAGAAGTTGTATTGGGATATGCATCTTAGGTCACCTGGGTTTGTCTTTGTAATGGTGTAACTCGAGCCCCTCCCAGTAGGCTATGGGTTGTGTTAGCAGAGGATCAATCCCGGAGGTACTGTCTGAGGTACTGACTGTCAGACAGAGAGAAAGACAGCGCTAGTGGTGGTGGTGGTCTACCTTTTGGGAGAAATCTAAGAGGAAGGAAACATAAACCAAGCTGACAGTACATTCCTGTTCCTACTGCTTCCCTTTATAGAGTACTGCTCCCCTTTATAGAGTACTGCTCCCCTTTATAGAGTACTGCTTCCCTGTATAGAGTACTGCTTCCCTTTATAGTTTACTGCTTCCCTTTATAGAGTACTGCTTCCCTTTATAGAGTACTGCTCCCCTTTATAGAGTACTGCTTCCCTTTATAGAGTACTGCTCCCCTTTATAGAGTACTGCTTCCCTTTATAGAGTACTGCTCCCTTTATAGAGTACTGCTTCCCTTTATAGAGTACTGCTTCCCTTTATAGAGTACTGCTTCCCTTTATAGAGTACTGCTCCCCTTTATAGAGTACTGCTTCCCTTTATAGAGTACTGCTCCCCTTTATAGTTTACTGCTTCCCTTAATAGAGTACTGCTTCCCTTTATAGAGTACTGCTTCCCTTAATAGAGTACTGCTTCCCTTAATAGAGTACTGCTTCCCTTAATAGAGTACTGCTTCCCTTTATAGAGTACTGCTTCCCTTTATAGAGTACTGCTCCCCTTTATAGAGTACTGCTCCCCTTTATAGAGTACTGCTCAACTTTATAGAGTACTGCTTCCCTTTATAGAGTACTGCTCCCCTTTATAGAGTACTGCTTCCCTCTATAGTTTACTGCTTCCCTTTATAGTTTACTGCTCCCCTGTATAGAGTACTGCTTCCCTCTATAGTTTACTGCTTCCCTTTCTAGAGTACTGCTTCCCTTTATAGAGTACTGCTTCCCTCTATAGTTTACTGCTTCCCTTAATAGAGTACTGCTTCCCTTTATAGAGTACTGCTTCCCTTTATAGAGTACTGCTCCCCTTTATAGAGTACTGCTTCCCTTTATAGAGTACTGGTCCCTTTATAGAGTACTGCTTCCCTGTATAGAGTACTGCTCAACTTTATAGAGTACTGCTTCCCTCTATAGTTTACTGCTTCCCTTTATAGAGTACTGCTTCCCTGTATAGAGTACTGCTCCCCTGTATAGATTACTGCTCCCCTTTATAGAGTACTGCTCCCCTTTATAGAGTACTGCTTCCCTTTATAGAGTACTGGTCCCCTTTATAGAGTACTGCTTCCCTCTATAGAGTACTGCTTCCCTTTATAGAGTACTGCTTCCCTTTATAGAGTACTGCTTCCCTTTATAGAGTACTGCTTCCCTTTATAGAGTACTGGTCCCCTTTATAGAGTACTGCTTCCCTCTATAGAGTACTGCTTCCCTTTATAGAGTACTGCTCCCCTTTATAGAGTACTGCTTCCCTTTATAGAGTACTGCTCCCCTTTATAGAGTACTGCTTCCTTTATAGAGTACTGCTCCCCGTTATAGAGTACTGCTTCCTTTATAGAGTACTGCTTCCCTCTATAGAGTACTGCTTCCCTTATAGAGTACTGCTTCCTTTATAGAGTACTGCTTCCTTTATAGAGTACTGCTCCCTTTATAGAGTACTGCTTCCTTTATAGAGTACTGCTCCCTTTATAGTTTACTGCTTCCCTTAATAGAGTACTGCTTCCTTTATAGAGTACTGCTTCCCTTAATAGAGTACTGCTTCCCTTAATAGAGTACTGCTTCCCTTAATAGAGTACTGCTTCCCTTTATAGAGTACTGCTTCCTTTATAGAGTACTGCTCCCCTTTATAGAGTACTGCTCCCTTTATAGAGTACTGCTCAACTTTATAGAGTACTGCTCCCCTTTATAGAGTACTGCTTCCCTTTATAGAGTACTGCTTCCTTTATAGAGTACTGCTTCCCTTTATAGAGTACTGCTCCCTTTATAGAGTACTGCTTCCTTTATAGAGTACTGCTCCCTTTATAGTTTACTGCTTCCTTAATAGAGTACTGCTTCCTTTATAGAGTACTGCTTCCCTTAATAGAGTACTGCTTCCCTTAATAGAGTACTGCTTCCCTTAATAGAGTACTGCTTCCTTTATAGAGTACTGCTTCCCTTTATAGAGTACTGCTCCCTTTATAGAGTACTGCTCCCTTTATAGAATACTGCTCAACTTTATAGAGTACTGCTCCCCTTTATAGAGTACTGCTTCCTTTATAGAGTACTGCTTCCTTTATAGAGTACTGCTTCCCTTTATAGAGTACTGCTCCCTTTATAGAGTACTGCTTCCCTTTATAGAGTACTGCTCCCTTTATAGTTTACTGCTTCCCTTAATAGAGTACTGCTTCCTTTATAGAGTACTGCTTCCCTTAATAGAGTACTGCTTCCCTTAGTAGAGTACTGCTTCCCTTAATAGAGTACTGCTTCCCTTTATAGAGTACTGCTTCCCTTTATAGAGTACTGCTTCCCTTTATAGAGTACTGCTTCCCTTTATAGAGTACTGCTTCCCTTTATAGAGTACTGCTTCCTTTATAGAGTACTGCTCCCTTTATAGAGTACTGCTCCTTTATAGAGTACTGCTCAACTTTATAGAGTACTGCTTCCCTTTATAGAGTACTGCTCCCCTTTATAGAGTACTGCTTCCCTCTATAGTTTACTGCTTCCCTTTATAGTTTACTGCTCCCCTGTATAGAGTACTGCTTCCCTCTATAGTTTACTGCTTCCCTTTCTAGAGTACTGCTTCCTTTATAGAGTACTGCTTCCTCTATAGTTTACTGCTTCCTTATAGAGTACTGCTTCCTTTATAGAGTACTGCTTCCCTTTATAGAGTACTGCTTCCCTTTATAGAGTACTGCTCCCTTTATAGAGTACTGCTTCCCTTTATAGAGTACTGGTCCCCTTTATAGAGTACTGCTTCCCTGTATAGAGTACTGCTCAACTTTATAGAGTACTGCTTCCCTCTATAGTTTACTGCTTCCCTTTATAGAGTACTGCTTCCCTGTATAGAGTACTGCTCCCTTTATAGAGTACTGCTCCCTTTATAGAGTACTGCTTCCCTTTATAGAGTACTGCTTCCCTTTATAGAGTACTGCTTCCTTTATAGAGTACTGCTTCCCTCTATAGAGTACTGCTTCCCTTTATAGAGTACTGCTTCCCTTTATAGAGTACTGCTTCCCTTTATAGAGTACTGCTTCCTTTATAGAGTACTGCTTCCCTTTATAGAGTACTGCTTCCCTCTATAGAGTACTGCTTCCCTTTATAGAGTACTGCTCCCTTTATAGAGTACTGCTTCCCTTTATAGAGTACTGCTCCCTTTATAGAGTACTGCTTCCTTTATAGAGTACTGCTCCCCGTTATAGAGTACTGCTTCCCTTTATAGAGTACTGCTTCCTCTATAGAGTACTGCTTCCTTTATAGAGTACTGCTTCCCTTTATAGAGTACTGCTTCCCTTTATAGAGTACTGCTCCCTTTATAGAGTACTGCTTCCTTTATAGAGTACTGCTTCCCTTTATAGAGTACTGGTCCCCTTTATAGAGTACTGCTTCATAGAGTACTGCTTCCCTTTATAGAGTACTGCTCCCCTTTATAGAGTACTGTTTCCCTTATAGAGTACTGCTCCCTTTATAGATAATGTTTCCCTTATAGAGTACTGCTCCCGTTATAGAGTACTGCTTCTCTTTATAGAGTACTGCTTCCCTCATAGAGTACTGCTTCCTTATAGAGTACTGCTTCCTTTATAGAGTAATTGCCTTTGCTTCCTTAATAGAGTACTGCTTCCCTTATAGAGTACTGCTTCCCTTTATAGAGTACTGCTCCCCCTTTATAGTTTACTGCTTCCTTTATAGAGTACTGGTCCCCCTTTACTTATAGAGTACTGCTCCCTGTATAGAGTGCTGCTACTTTATAGTGCTGCTTCCCTTTATAGAGTACTGCTCCCTTTATAGAGTGCTGCTTCCTGTTATGGGTACTGCTCCCTGTATAGTTACTGCTCCCCTTTATAGGTACTGCTCCCCTTTATGGGTGCTGTTCCCTTTACTATAGGTGCTGGTCCCCTTTATAAGGTACTGCTTCCCTCTATGGAGTGCTGCTTCCTTTATAGGTACTGCTTCCCTTTATAGTGTTTGCTTCCTTTATGAGTGCTGCTTCCCCTTTATGGGTGCTGGTTCCTTTATGGAGTGCTGCTTCCCTCTATGAGTGCTGCTTCCTTTGGATTACTGCTCCCCTTTATAGGTGCTGCTTCCTTTATGGAGTGCTGCTCCCCTTTATGGGTGCTGCTTCCCTTTATAGTGCTGCTCCCCCGTTAGCGGTACACTGCTTCCTTTATGGGTACTGCTTCCCTTTATAGTTTACTGCTCCCCTGTATAGAGTACTGCTTCCTCTATAGTTTACTGCTTCCCTTTCTAGAGTACTGCTTCCTTTATAGAGTACTGCTTCCCTCTATAGTTTACTGCTTCCCTTAATAGAGTACTGCTTCCCTTTATAGAGTACTGCTTCCCTTTATAGAGTACTGCTCCCTTTATAGAGTACTGCTTCCCTTTATAGAGTACTGGTCCCCTTTATAGAGTACTGCTTCCTGTATAGAGTACTGCTTCCCTTTATAGAGTACTGCTTCCCTTAATAGAGTACTGCTTCCTTAATAGAGTACTGCTTCCCTTTATAGAGTACTGCTTCCTTTATAGAGTACTGCTCCTTTATAGAGTACTGCTCCACTTTATAGAGTACTGCTTCCCTTTATAGAGTACTGCTCCCTTTATAGAGTACTGCTTCCTTTATAGAGTACTGCTCCCTTTATAGAGTACTGCTTCCTTTATAGAGTACTGGTCCCCTTTATAGAGTACTGCTTCCCTTAATAGGTGCTGCTTCCTTGATGGAGGTGCTGCTTCCCTTAAATGAGTGCTGCTTCCCTTTATAGAGTACTGCTTCCCTGTATAGAGTACTGCTCCCTGTATAGATTACTGGTCCCCTTTATAGAGTACTGCTTCCCTCTATAGAGTACTGCTTCCCTTTATAGAGTACTGCTTCCTTTATAGAGTACTGCTTCCCTTTATAGAGTACTGCTTCCCTTTATAGAGTACTGGTCCTCTTTATAGAGTACTGCTTCCCTCTATAGAGTACTGCTTCCCTTTATAGAGTACTGCTTCCCTTTATAGAGTACTGCTTCCTTTATAGAGTACTGCTTCCTTTATAGAGTACTGCTTCCCTTATAGAGTACTGCTCCCGTTATAGAGTACTGCTTCTCTTTATAGAGTACTGCTTCCCTCTATAGAGTACTGCTTCCTTTATAGAGTACTGCTTCCTTTATAGAGTACTGCTTCCCTTAATAGAGTACTGCTTCCCTTTATAGAGTACTGCTTCCCTTTATAGAGTACTGCTTCCCTTTATAGTTTACTGCTTCCTTTATAGAGTACTGCTTCCTTTATAGAGTACTGCTTCCCTTTATAGAGTACTGCTCCCTTTATAGAGTACTGCTTCAACTTTATAGAGTACTGCTCCCTTTATAGAGTACTGCTTCCCTTTATAGAGTACTGCTTCCTTTATAGAGTACTGCTTCCTTTATAGAGTACTGCTCCCCTTTATAGAGTACTGCTTCCCTTTATAGAGTACTGCTCCCCTTTATAGTTTACTGCTTCCTTAATAGAGTACTGCTTCCCTTTATAGAGTACTGCTTCCCTTAATAGAGTACTGCTTCCTTAATAGAGTACTGCTTCCCTTAATAGAGTACTGCTTCCTTTATAGAGTACTGCTTCCTTTATAGAGTACTGCTTCCTTTATAGAGTACTGCTCCCCTTTATAGAATACTGCTTAACTTTATAGAGTACTGCTCCCCTTTATAGAGTACTGCTTCCTTTATAGAGTACTGCTTCCCTTTATAGAGTACTGCTTCCCTTTATAGAGTACTGCTTCCCTTTATAGAGTACTGCTTCCCTTTATAGAGTACTGCTCCCTTTATAGTTTACTGCTTCTCTTAATAGAGTACTGCTTCCCTTTATAGAGTACTGCTTCCCTTTAATAGAGTACTGCTTCCCTTAATAGAGTACTGCTTCCTTAATAGAGTACTGCTTCCCTTTATAGAGTACTGCTTCCTTTATAGAGTACTGCTTCCTTTATAGAGTACTGCTTCCTTTATAGAGTACTGCTTCCCTTTATAGAGTACTGCTCCCCTTTATAGAGTACTG